>NW_023619353.1:0-5054 GCF_014905685.2 Nematolebias whitei
GGGGGGGGGTACTGTTAGGATCCTGCCCTGCACTCCTCTCTCTCCTCAAGCTCCCTAATTGCCAGCAGCTGCAGCTGATCAGCACCACACCCGAGGAGGAGTATAAGAAGACTCAGAAGCCACTCTACAGGCGCTGGGACATTGCCTGCCAACGGTAGCAAATGTTCTAGCCAGTAAACTGTGTTCTCTAGTATACAACTGAAGTTTTTGTCTCTCTCTGCGTTCTCAGAGCCTTCCTGTTCTTCACGTTGTCACCGGACCTGCCTGAGTCTCCTGAGTTCCTCCTCGATCCCTCCTGTCACCCTGCAGCTGCTTTTGCCTTCCACCACTTGCCGCTTCAACCTAAATGCATATTTGGATCCCTCTTGTTCTACCTCACGCCACGTAAGGAAGATTCTTCACGAATCACTCCAGTTCCCTCCTGCATTCCCCTTAACCTCTCCCTCTGCCCCTCAGGTGATCCTGTACATATATATATTGTATATATCTTCTCGGCACCTGTATATAGACGTCCTCACCTGGAAATATCACTTTGTAAATAAACACTGTTTTTTATACTTCGAGTCCTGGTCTCTGTTCAGTTCTCTGGTCCTTCACCCTGGGTACGACCTCGATCCCAACAGAATGTCCCAGCCACACCAAGTACCCCTGAAGGATTCAGGAGCTGAACAGAGTCAACTCACGTTTCAGACGATGTTACAGAGAGTAGAAAAGAATGAAGCAATTCTTGAGCGTTTAGTGGCACTTCAACAAAATAACCAATCTAACCTACAGGAACTGGGCAGTATGTTGTTCTCAGTCAAACAAGGGATGACTCAGCTTCTACCACCAGCTACAACATCTACCCCAGAGGTTAGTCCTCCCACTCCTATCTTTCCTCAAGCCACCGCTGTGGAGCAAAATTTAAAACCCGCCGAATTATTTGATGGGAACCCTGAACTATGTGGGGGCTTCGTTTTACAATGTAGGCTAACTTTTCAGAGTGCTCCCAGTCGCTTTTTGTTAGATTCAGCCAAGATATCGTTTTTCATCACTCAACTAAAAGGAGACGCACTACGTTGGGCTCAGGCTCACCTATTAGCTCATCAACTCGACACACTAACCTTCTCCTCCTTTTTAGAAGACTTCGTACGAGTTTTCGATCAACCCCTCCAGAAATCCGAAGCAGTTAAGAGGCTACTCACCCTTCGTCAGGGCGGGCGATCTGTAACAGCACACGCTCTGGACTTCCGTATCACCGCCGCCCGAACCGGATGGGGAGAGAGTGCTCTTCAAGGTATTTTTCTCCACTCACTCTCTGACTCCATAAAGGATCGTTTAGCGACACAAGAGGAGCCCCAAAGTTTGGATGAGCTAATCCACCTTGCCACCCGCATCGATAACCAGCTTCAAGAACGTAGATGGGAAAGAGACTACGATTCCCAGCATGCCTCAACTTCCGGTTCTTCGCACACGTCACGACGTCGCCCACCGTCTTATCAAGGTGACTACATTTCCCAGAGTACCACTACTTCCGGGTTAAACTTGACGCCTAGACCAACTTCAACACTGGCGCTGGGAAATAAAAACAATTTCGAACCAGAGCCAATGCAGTTGGGCCACACTCGCCTGTCAGCCGAGGAGAAACAGAGGAGGAGAAGACACAGGGCTTGCATTTATTGTGGCAAACAAGGACATTTTATTGCTCAATGCCCGTTGTTGGGAAACGACCCATCTCACCAATAAGGCAGGAGATATTGGTGAGAACTACAACTTCTTCTTCTCCTGTTTCTCGTCTGGAGATCAACACTACCATCATCGTGGGTCTCGAAAAGAAGTCTGTTGCCGCCCTGGTGGATTCCGGAGCAGAACAGAACCTCATCAGCCAAGACCTAGTGGATCTCCTATCCATCCCCACTCAGACCCTTTCCACGCCATTATCTATGGAGGGCCTCACTGGACAAAGACTCGCCTCCATCCACACGAAGACCGGGCCCCTGCACCTCATGATCTCCGGGAACCATCACGAATATTGTGAGTTTTTCGTTTTTCAGTCTCATGTTTCTCAGCTCATTTTAGGTTTTCCCTGGCTTCACAAACATAACCCAGTCATAAATTGGAGATTAAAGAGAATAGAACAATGGAGTCCACAATGTCTAATGAACTGTCTAAGAACTGCAATTCCCTCTACATTAAAACGCAATACTGTTTCTGAGTCTATTGATTTATCTAAGATCCCTAAAATGTACCATGATCTAGCTCCCGTGTTTAGTAAACTAAAGGCCTCATCTTTACCTGCACATCGACCTTATGACTGTGCTATCGAGTTGTTACCAGGGGCACCTCTTCCTTCTAGTCGCCTATATAATCTTTCTGGTCCTGAACGAGACTCCATGCAGGAGTACATTTCTGAATCATTAGACTCGGGTATAATTCGCCCCTCTACTTCTCCAGTTGGAGCAGGGTTCTTCTTCGTGGCTAAGAAGGATAAGACTTTGCGCCCTTGCATCGACTACAGAGGGTTAAATCAGATTACAGTAAAGAACAAGTATCCGCTACCCCTCATCGACTCCATCCATGAGCAATTGCACCACGTTAAAATATTCTCAAAGTTAGATCTCCGTAACGCCTATCACCTCGTTCGTATAAGGGAGGGTGATGAGTGGAAGACGGCATTTAAGACTCCCTTAGGACATTTTGAGTACCTCGTAATGCCTTTTGGCCTCACTAACGCCCCCGCAATATTTCAGGCCTTAGTTAATGACGTTCTGAGAGACTTTTTGAACAAATTCCTTTTTGTATATTTGGACGACATTCTTATATACTCACAAGACGAGGAACAACATGTTCATCACGTCAGAACGGTACTCCAACGTCTCTACGAAAACCAACTGTACGTCAAAGCAGAGAAATGTGAATTCCATGCAAAGTCTGTTCCATTTTTGGGTTTCATTTTTGAAGGGGGACAATACCGCACGGATCCTGAAAAGACTAAGGCAGTGGTGGAATGGCCAACACCGGAGACTAGGAAACAACTCCAACGATTCCTGGGCTTCGCCAATTTCTACCGCCGCTTTATTAAGAACTATAGCAGGATCGCTGCCCCCCTCACGCAATTGACATCTACACTTCGGACTTTTCAGTGGAATCAGGAGGCAGACAAGGCTTTTGGTGAGCTCAAGACCCTTTTTTCATCTACTCCTGTATTGTGTCACCCAGATCCCAAGAAACAATTCATCCTGGAGGTGGATGCATCCGACACTGGAGTAGGAGCAGTCCTGTCGCAGAGAGCGTCTCCTGATAACAAGGTACATCCCTGTGCGTTTTTCTCTCGACGCCTTTCCCCTGCAGAGAAAAACTACGACGTGGGGAACCGTGAGCTTCTGGCCGTGAAACTGGCCTTAGAGGAATGGAGACATTGGCTAGAGGGTACGGACACTCCATTTCTCATTTGGACGGACCACAAGAACCTCACGTACCTTCGTGATGCCAGAAGATTGAACCCAAGACAGGCAAGATGGTCTTTATTTTTTACGAGATTCAATTTTACTTTGACTTTCAGACCCGGCTCCAAAAACACGAAGCCCGACGCCCTCTCACGACAGTTTTCACCACCGGAGGACACCACACAGGACCCGAATGTGCTACCATCATCCTGTGTGGTTGGCACTCTTACCTGGTCCATCGAACGGGATATCCTGGAGGCTCAGAGGTCAGACCCTGACCCAGGGACAGGCCCCGCTGGTACTATGTTCGTTCCGGCTAGTATCACAGCTAAGGTCCTCGACTGGCTTCACACACACAAGTTCTCATGTCACCCAGGTCTTACGCGTATGGTTTCCTTGACAAAGAGACACTTCTGGTGGCCTTCCTTGCATGCGGACATTAAGAGTTATGTTGCCGCTTGTCCCACTTGTGCCAGAAATAAGACTGGTAACCGGCCACCTGCTGGTAAGCTGCTGCCTCTGCCCACTCCTAGTCGTCCATGGTCACACATATCTCTTGATTTTGTTACTGGTCTACCCCCTTCTGATGGCAACACCGTTATCCTCACTGTGATTGACAGGTTCTCGAAGGCAGCTCATTTTGTCCCCCTACCGAAACTTCCTTCGGCGTTCGAGACAGCCCAACTATTGGTCCAACATGTCTTCAGGGTTCACGGCATTCCATCCGATGTAGTTTCTGACAGAGGTCCCCAGTTCATATCCCAGGTATGGAAGTCTTTTTGTACTTCTCTAGGGGCCTCTGTCAGCTTGACATCTGGGTACCATCCCCAATCCAACGGGCAAGCCGAACGGACCAATCAGGAACTGGAGACTGCTCTTCGATGTGTTGTGGAGGACAATCCATCCTCTTGGAGCCAACATCTGGTATGGATTGAGTATGCTCACAACACCCATACATCGTCCGCTACCGGTATGTCCCCTTTCGAGGCCTCTCTAGGTTACGCCCCTCCTCTGTTTCCGAGTCAAGAAGGGGATATTGCGGTCCCGTCCGTCCAACACCATTTTCGACGTTGTCGTCGGGTTTGGCGCCAGACCAGACTCGCCCTGCTTCGCACAGCCACGCAGAACAAGAACTTTGCAGACCGTCATCGCTCTGCAGCCCCGTCCTACAGGGTTGGACAAAGGGTCTGGCTTTCCACATGCCATATTCAACTGCGGGACACCCCACGTAAGTTGGCTCCCCGTTTCATTGGACCGTTCCCCATCATCCGCATCATTAATCCCACAGCTGTCAGACTCCAGCTACCGTCGTCCATGAAGATTCATCCCACCTTCCACGTGTCCCAACTTAAACCAGTTACAGACAGCCCTCTGTGCCCTCCGGCCGACCTCCCTCCACCCCCCCGTCTCATCGATAATCATCCTGCCTTCACGGTCCGCCGTATCCTGGACGTACGGCGCCGTGGGCGGGGTTTCCAATATCTGGTCGACTGGGAGGGTTATGGACCAGAAGAACGATCATGGATCCCTCGATCCTTCATCTTGGACGCCAGTCTCATCACTTCATTCTTCAGAGCACACCCGGAGAAACGTTTCAGGTCGCCAAGAGGCGATTCTTGAGGGGGGGGG
>NW_023619353.1:5064-10118 GCF_014905685.2 Nematolebias whitei
GGGGGGGGGTACTGTTAGGATCCTGCCCTGCACTCCTCTCTCTCCTCAAGCTCCCTAATTGCCAGCAGCTGCAGCTGATCAGCACCACACCCGAGGAGGAGTATAAGAAGACTCAGAAGCCACTCTACAGGCGCTGGGACATTGCCTGCCAACGGTAGCAAATGTTCTAGCCAGTAAACTGTGTTCTCTAGTATACAACTGAAGTTTTTGTCTCTCTCTGCGTTCTCAGAGCCTTCCTGTTCTTCACGTTGTCACCGGACCTGCCTGAGTCTCCTGAGTTCCTCCTCGATCCCTCCTGTCACCCTGCAGCTGCTTTTGCCTTCCACCACTTGCCGCTTCAACCTAAATGCATATTTGGATCCCTCTTGTTCTACCTCACGCCACGTAAGGAAGATTCTTCACGAATCACTCCAGTTCCCTCCTGCATTCCCCTTAACCTCTCCCTCTGCCCCTCAGGTGATCCTGTACATATATATATTGTATATATCTTCTCGGCACCTGTATATAGACGTCCTCACCTGGAAATATCACTTTGTAAATAAACACTGTTTTTTATACTTCGAGTCCTGGTCTCTGTTCAGTTCTCTGGTCCTTCACCCTGGGTACGACCTCGATCCCAACAGAATGTCCCAGCCACACCAAGTACCCCTGAAGGATTCAGGAGCTGAACAGAGTCAACTCACGTTTCAGACGATGTTACAGAGAGTAGAAAAGAATGAAGCAATTCTTGAGCGTTTAGTGGCACTTCAACAAAATAACCAATCTAACCTACAGGAACTGGGCAGTATGTTGTTCTCAGTCAAACAAGGGATGACTCAGCTTCTACCACCAGCTACAACATCTACCCCAGAGGTTAGTCCTCCCACTCCTATCTTTCCTCAAGCCACCGCTGTGGAGCAAAATTTAAAACCCGCCGAATTATTTGATGGGAACCCTGAACTATGTGGGGGCTTCGTTTTACAATGTAGGCTAACTTTTCAGAGTGCTCCCAGTCGCTTTTTGTTAGATTCAGCCAAGATATCGTTTTTCATCACTCAACTAAAAGGAGACGCACTACGTTGGGCTCAGGCTCACCTATTAGCTCATCAACTCGACACACTAACCTTCTCCTCCTTTTTAGAAGACTTCGTACGAGTTTTCGATCAACCCCTCCAGAAATCCGAAGCAGTTAAGAGGCTACTCACCCTTCGTCAGGGCGGGCGATCTGTAACAGCACACGCTCTGGACTTCCGTATCACCGCCGCCCGAACCGGATGGGGAGAGAGTGCTCTTCAAGGTATTTTTCTCCACTCACTCTCTGACTCCATAAAGGATCGTTTAGCGACACAAGAGGAGCCCCAAAGTTTGGATGAGCTAATCCACCTTGCCACCCGCATCGATAACCAGCTTCAAGAACGTAGATGGGAAAGAGACTACGATTCCCAGCATGCCTCAACTTCCGGTTCTTCGCACACGTCACGACGTCGCCCACCGTCTTATCAAGGTGACTACATTTCCCAGAGTACCACTACTTCCGGGTTAAACTTGACGCCTAGACCAACTTCAACACTGGCGCTGGGAAATAAAAACAATTTCGAACCAGAGCCAATGCAGTTGGGCCACACTCGCCTGTCAGCCGAGGAGAAACAGAGGAGGAGAAGACACAGGGCTTGCATTTATTGTGGCAAACAAGGACATTTTATTGCTCAATGCCCGTTGTTGGGAAACGACCCATCTCACCAATAAGGCAGGAGATATTGGTGAGAACTACAACTTCTTCTTCTCCTGTTTCTCGTCTGGAGATCAACACTACCATCATCGTGGGTCTCGAAAAGAAGTCTGTTGCCGCCCTGGTGGATTCCGGAGCAGAACAGAACCTCATCAGCCAAGACCTAGTGGATCTCCTATCCATCCCCACTCAGACCCTTTCCACGCCATTATCTATGGAGGGCCTCACTGGACAAAGACTCGCCTCCATCCACACGAAGACCGGGCCCCTGCACCTCATGATCTCCGGGAACCATCACGAATATTGTGAGTTTTTCGTTTTTCAGTCTCATGTTTCTCAGCTCATTTTAGGTTTTCCCTGGCTTCACAAACATAACCCAGTCATAAATTGGAGATTAAAGAGAATAGAACAATGGAGTCCACAATGTCTAATGAACTGTCTAAGAACTGCAATTCCCTCTACATTAAAACGCAATACTGTTTCTGAGTCTATTGATTTATCTAAGATCCCTAAAATGTACCATGATCTAGCTCCCGTGTTTAGTAAACTAAAGGCCTCATCTTTACCTGCACATCGACCTTATGACTGTGCTATCGAGTTGTTACCAGGGGCACCTCTTCCTTCTAGTCGCCTATATAATCTTTCTGGTCCTGAACGAGACTCCATGCAGGAGTACATTTCTGAATCATTAGACTCGGGTATAATTCGCCCCTCTACTTCTCCAGTTGGAGCAGGGTTCTTCTTCGTGGCTAAGAAGGATAAGACTTTGCGCCCTTGCATCGACTACAGAGGGTTAAATCAGATTACAGTAAAGAACAAGTATCCGCTACCCCTCATCGACTCCATCCATGAGCAATTGCACCACGTTAAAATATTCTCAAAGTTAGATCTCCGTAACGCCTATCACCTCGTTCGTATAAGGGAGGGTGATGAGTGGAAGACGGCATTTAAGACTCCCTTAGGACATTTTGAGTACCTCGTAATGCCTTTTGGCCTCACTAACGCCCCCGCAATATTTCAGGCCTTAGTTAATGACGTTCTGAGAGACTTTTTGAACAAATTCCTTTTTGTATATTTGGACGACATTCTTATATACTCACAAGACGAGGAACAACATGTTCATCACGTCAGAACGGTACTCCAACGTCTCTACGAAAACCAACTGTACGTCAAAGCAGAGAAATGTGAATTCCATGCAAAGTCTGTTCCATTTTTGGGTTTCATTTTTGAAGGGGGACAATACCGCACGGATCCTGAAAAGACTAAGGCAGTGGTGGAATGGCCAACACCGGAGACTAGGAAACAACTCCAACGATTCCTGGGCTTCGCCAATTTCTACCGCCGCTTTATTAAGAACTATAGCAGGATCGCTGCCCCCCTCACGCAATTGACATCTACACTTCGGACTTTTCAGTGGAATCAGGAGGCAGACAAGGCTTTTGGTGAGCTCAAGACCCTTTTTTCATCTACTCCTGTATTGTGTCACCCAGATCCCAAGAAACAATTCATCCTGGAGGTGGATGCATCCGACACTGGAGTAGGAGCAGTCCTGTCGCAGAGAGCGTCTCCTGATAACAAGGTACATCCCTGTGCGTTTTTCTCTCGACGCCTTTCCCCTGCAGAGAAAAACTACGACGTGGGGAACCGTGAGCTTCTGGCCGTGAAACTGGCCTTAGAGGAATGGAGACATTGGCTAGAGGGTACGGACACTCCATTTCTCATTTGGACGGACCACAAGAACCTCACGTACCTTCGTGATGCCAGAAGATTGAACCCAAGACAGGCAAGATGGTCTTTATTTTTTACGAGATTCAATTTTACTTTGACTTTCAGACCCGGCTCCAAAAACACGAAGCCCGACGCCCTCTCACGACAGTTTTCACCACCGGAGGACACCACACAGGACCCGAATGTGCTACCATCATCCTGTGTGGTTGGCACTCTTACCTGGTCCATCGAACGGGATATCCTGGAGGCTCAGAGGTCAGACCCTGACCCAGGGACAGGCCCCGCTGGTACTATGTTCGTTCCGGCTAGTATCACAGCTAAGGTCCTCGACTGGCTTCACACACACAAGTTCTCATGTCACCCAGGTCTTACGCGTATGGTTTCCTTGACAAAGAGACACTTCTGGTGGCCTTCCTTGCATGCGGACATTAAGAGTTATGTTGCCGCTTGTCCCACTTGTGCCAGAAATAAGACTGGTAACCGGCCACCTGCTGGTAAGCTGCTGCCTCTGCCCACTCCTAGTCGTCCATGGTCACACATATCTCTTGATTTTGTTACTGGTCTACCCCCTTCTGATGGCAACACCGTTATCCTCACTGTGATTGACAGGTTCTCGAAGGCAGCTCATTTTGTCCCCCTACCGAAACTTCCTTCGGCGTTCGAGACAGCCCAACTATTGGTCCAACATGTCTTCAGGGTTCACGGCATTCCATCCGATGTAGTTTCTGACAGAGGTCCCCAGTTCATATCCCAGGTATGGAAGTCTTTTTGTACTTCTCTAGGGGCCTCTGTCAGCTTGACATCTGGGTACCATCCCCAATCCAACGGGCAAGCCGAACGGACCAATCAGGAACTGGAGACTGCTCTTCGATGTGTTGTGGAGGACAATCCATCCTCTTGGAGCCAACATCTGGTATGGATTGAGTATGCTCACAACACCCATACATCGTCCGCTACCGGTATGTCCCCTTTCGAGGCCTCTCTAGGTTACGCCCCTCCTCTGTTTCCGAGTCAAGAAGGGGATATTGCGGTCCCGTCCGTCCAACACCATTTTCGACGTTGTCGTCGGGTTTGGCGCCAGACCAGACTCGCCCTGCTTCGCACAGCCACGCAGAACAAGAACTTTGCAGACCGTCATCGCTCTGCAGCCCCGTCCTACAGGGTTGGACAAAGGGTCTGGCTTTCCACATGCCATATTCAACTGCGGGACACCCCACGTAAGTTGGCTCCCCGTTTCATTGGACCGTTCCCCATCATCCGCATCATTAATCCCACAGCTGTCAGACTCCAGCTACCGTCGTCCATGAAGATTCATCCCACCTTCCACGTGTCCCAACTTAAACCAGTTACAGACAGCCCTCTGTGCCCTCCGGCCGACCTCCCTCCACCCCCCCGTCTCATCGATAATCATCCTGCCTTCACGGTCCGCCGTATCCTGGACGTACGGCGCCGTGGGCGGGGTTTCCAATATCTGGTCGACTGGGAGGGTTATGGACCAGAAGAACGATCATGGATCCCTCGATCCTTCATCTTGGACGCCAGTCTCATCACTTCATTCTTCAGAGCACACCCGGAGAAACGTTTCAGGTCGCCAAGAGGCGATTCTTGAGGGGGGGGG
>NW_023619354.1:0-5050 GCF_014905685.2 Nematolebias whitei
CCCCCCCGTCTCATCGACAATCACCTGCCTTCACGGTCCGCCGTATCCTGGACGTACGGCGCCGTGGGCGGGGTTTCCAGTATCTGGTCGACTGGGAAGGTTATGGGCCAGAGGAACGATCATGGATTCCTCGGTCCTTCATCTTGGACGCCAGTCTCGTCACTTCGTTCTTCAGAGCACACCCCGAGAAACGTCTCAGGTCGCCAAGAGGCGATTCTTGAGGGGGGGTACTGTTGGGATCCTGCCCTGCACTCCTCTCTCTCCTCAATTTCCTTAATTACCAGCAGCTGCAGCTGATCAGCACCACACCTGAGGAGGAGTATAAGAAGACTCAGAAGCCACTCTACAGGCGCTGGGACATTGCCTGCCAACGGTAGTAAATGTTCTAGCCAGCAAACTGTGTTCTCTAGTGATTAGACTAAAGTTTTGTCTCTCTCTGCATTCTCAGAGCCTTCCTGTTTTTCGTGTTGTCATCGAACCTGCCTGAGTCTCCTGAGTTCCTCCTCAATCCCTCCTGTGATCCTGCAGCTGCCTTTTTGCCTTCCACCACTTGCCACTCCAACCTGGATTCGTATTTTGGATCTTTCCTATTCAACCTCTCGTCACGTAAGAAAGATTCCTCACAGATTACCCCAGTCCCTCCTGCGTTTCCCTTAACCTCTTCCTCTGCCCCTCAGGTGATCCTGTATATATATATTGTAAATATTTCCCGACACCTGTACAGAGACGTCATCACCTTTATTATCACTTCTTGTAAATAAACACTGTTTTTTGGTACTTCGAGTCCTGGTCTCTGTTCAGTTTTCTGGTCCTTCATCCTGGGTACAACCTCGATCTTAACAGAATGTCCCAGCCACACCTAGTACCCTCGAAGGATTCAGGAGCTGAGCAGAGTCAACTCACGTTTCAGACAATGTTGCAGAGAGTAGAAAGGAATGAAGCAACTCTCGAGCGTTTAGTCGCATTACAGCAGACTAACCAATCTAACTTACAAGAACTGGGCAGTATGTTGTTTTCTGTCAAACAAGGGATGACCCAGCTGCTACCACCAGCGACAACATCTACTCCAGAGGTTAGTTCCCCCACTCATGTCCTTCCTCAACCAACCGCTGTGGAGCAAAATTTAAAGCCTGCTGAACTATTTGATGGGAACCCTGAACTATGTGGGGGCTTTGTTCTGCAATGTAGGCTAACTTTTCAGAGTGCACCCAGTCGTTTTTTGCTAGATTCAGCCAAGATATCGTTTTTCATTACCCAATTAAAGGGAGACGCACTACGTTGGGCTCAGGCTCACTTATCAGCTCATCAGCTCGACACACTAACCTTCTCCTCCTTTTTAGAAGACTTCGTACAAGTATTCGATCAACCCCTCCAGAAGTCTGAAGCAGTTAAGAGGCTACTCACCCTTCGTCAGGGCTGGCGATCGGTAACAGCACACGCCTTGGAGTTTCGAATCACCGCCGCCCGAACCGGATGGGGAGAGAGCGCTCTTCAAGGTATTTTCCTCCACTCGCTCTCTGACTCCATAAAGGATTGCTTAGCGACGCAAGAGGAGCCTCAAAGTTTGGATGAGCTAATCCACCTCGCCACCCGCATCGATAACCAACTTCAAGAACGTAGATGGGAGAGAGACTACGATTCCCAGCATGCCACAACTTCCGGCTCTTCGTACACGTCACGACGTCGCCCAACGTCTTATCAAGGTGACTACATTTCCCAGGGTACCACTGCTTCCGGGTTCAACTGGACACCTAGATCAACTCCAACACGGGCGCTGGAGAAGAAAACCAATATTGAACCGGAACCTATGCAGTTGGGCCACACTCGTCTGTTCGCCGAGGAGAAACAGAGGAGGAGAAGACACAGAGCGTGCATTTATTGTGGCCAACAAGGACATTTTATTGCTCAATGCCCGTTGTTGGGAAACGAACCATCTCACCAATAAGGCAGGAGATATTGGTGAGAACTACTACTTCTTCTTCTCCTGTTTCTCGTCTGGAGATCAACACTACCATCATCGTGGGTCTTGAAAAGAAGTCTGTTGCCGCCCTGGTGGATTCCGGAGCAGAACAGAACCTCATCAGCCAAGACCTAGTGGATCTCTTATCCATCCCCACTCAGACCCTTTCCACGCCTTTATCTATGGAGGGCCTCACTGGACAAAAACTCGCCTCCATCCACACTAAGACCGGGCCCCTGCACCTCATGATCTCTGGGAACCATCACGAATATTGTGAGTTTTTTGTTTTTCAATCTCATGTGTCTCAGCTCATTTTAGGTTTCCCTTGGCTGAACAAACATAACCCAGTCATTAATTGGAGATTAAAAAGAATAGAACAATGGAGCCCACAATGTCTCATGAACTGTTTAAGAACTGCAATTCCTTCCACATTAAAACGCAATAATTCTTCGGAGTCTATTGATCTGTCTAAGATTCCTAAGATGTACCATGACTTAGCTCCTGTGTTTAGTAAACTAAAGGCCTCATCCTTACCTGCACATCGACCTTATGACTGTGCTATCGAGCTGTTACCAGGGGCACCTCTTCCCTCTAGTTGCCTATATAATCTTTCTGGTCCTGAACGAGACTCCATGCAGGAGTACATTTCGGAATCCTTAGACTCAGGTATAATTCGCCCCTCTACCTCTCCAGTTGGAGCAGGGTTCTTCTTCGTGGCTAAAAAGGATAAGACTTTGCGCCCTTGCATCGACTACAGAGGATTAAATCAAATTACAATAAAAAACAAATATCCGCTACCCCTCATCGACTCCATCCATGAGCAGTTACACCACGCTAAGATATTCTCAAAATTAGATCTCCGTAACGCTTATCATCTCGTTCGTATACGGGAGGGTGACGAATGGAAGACGGCATTTAAGACTCCCTTAGGACATTTTGAGTACCTCGTTATGCCTTTTGGCCTCACTAACGCCCCCGCAATATTTCAGGCTCTAGTTAATGACGTTCTGAGAGATTTTTTGAACAAGTTCCTTTTTGTGTATTTGGACGACATCCTTATATACTCACAAGATGAGGAACAACATGTTCATCATGTCAGAACTGTTCTCCAACGTCTCTACGAGAACCAACTTTATGTCAAAGCAGAGAAATGTGAATTTCATGCAAAGTCTGTTCCATTTTTGGGCTTCATTTTTGAAGGGGGACACTACCGCACAGACCCTGAAAAGACTAAGGCAGTGGTGGAGTGGCCAACGCCGGAAACGAGGAAACAACTTCAGCGATTCCTGGGCTTCGCCAATTTCTACCGCCGCTTTATTAAGAACTATAGCAGGATCGCTGCTCCCCTCACACAATTAACATCTACTCTTAGGACTTTTAAGTGGACTCAGGAGGCGGACAAGGCTTTTGGTGAGCTTAAAACGCTTTTTTCATCTACCCCTGTATTGTGTCACCCAGATCCCAAGAAACAATTCATCCTGGAGGTGGATGCATCCGACACTGGAGTAGGAGCTGTCCTATTGCAGAGAGCATCCCCTTATAACAAGGTACATCCCTGTGCGTTTTTCTCTCTGCGCCTTTCCCCCGCAGAAAAGAACTACGACGTAGGGAACCGTGAGCTTCTGGCCGTGAAACTGGCCCTGGAAGAATGGAGACATTGGTTGGAGGGCATGGACACTCCATTTCTCATTTGGACGGACCACAAAAACCTCACGTACCTTCGCGATGCCAGACGGTTGAACCCAAGACAGGCAAGATGGTCTTTATTTTTTACAAGATTCAATTTTACACTGACTTTCAGACCCGGATCCAAGAATACGAAGCCCGACGCTCTCTCACGACAGTTTTCGCCACCGGAGGACACCACACAGGAACCAAACGTACTACCATCATCCTGTGTGGTTGGCACTCTCACCTGGTCCATCGAACAGGATATCCTGGAAGCTCAGAGGTCAGACCCTGACCCAGGAATAGGCCCCGCTGGTACTATGTTCGTTCCTGCTAGTATCACAGCGAAGGTCCTCGACTGGCTCCACACACACAAGTTCTCATGTCACCCGGGTCTTGCACGTATGATTTCCTTGACTAAGAGACACTTCTGGTGGCCTACCCTAAATGCTGACATTAAGAGTTATGTTGCCGCTTGCCCCACCTGTGCCAGAAATAAGACTGGTCACCGGCCACCTGCTGGTAAGCTGCTGCCTCTGCCCACTCCTAGTCGTCCATGGTCGCACATCTCTCTCGATTTTGTTACCGGTCTGCCCCCTTCTGATGGCAACACCGTTATCCTCACTGTGATTGACATGTTTTCGAAGGCAGCTCATTTCGTTCCCCTTTCGAAACTTCCTTCGGCGTTCGAAACGGCCCAACTGTTGGTCCAGCATGTCTTCAGGGTTCACGGCATTCCGTCCGATGTGGTTTCCGACAGAGGTCCCCAGTTCATATCCCAGGTATGGAAGTCTTTTTGTAATTCTCTAGGGGCCTCTGTCAGCTTGACATCTGGGTACCACCCCCAATCCAACGGGCAAGCCGAACGGACCAATCAGGAACTGGAGACTGCTCTTCGATGTGTTGTGGAGGACAATCCGTCCTCATGGAGCCAACATCTGGTATGGATTGAGTATGCTCACAACACGCATACATCATCCGCTACTGGCATGTCTCCTTTTGAAGCATCTCTAGGTTACGCCCCTTCCCTGTTTCCAAGTCAAGAAGGGGATATTGCGGTCCCGTCCGTCCAACACCATTTTCGACGTTGTCGTCGGGTTTGGCGCCAGACCAAACTCGCCCTGCTCCGTACAGCCACGCAGAACAAGGCCCTTGCAGACCGTCATCGCTCCGCAGCCCCATCCTACAGGGTTGGACAAAGGGTGTGGCTCTCCACGTGCCATATTCAACTGCGGGACACCCCACGTAAGTTGGCCCCTCGTTTCATTGGACCATTCCCCATCATCCGCATCATTAATCCCACAGCTGTCAGACTCCAGCTACCATCATCCATGAAGATTCATCCCACCTTCCACGTGTCCCAAATCAAGCCAGTTACAGACAGTCCTCTGTGCCCTCCGGCCGACCTCCCTCCGCCCCCCC
>NW_023619354.1:5060-10110 GCF_014905685.2 Nematolebias whitei
CCCCCCCGTCTCATCGACAATCACCTGCCTTCACGGTCCGCCGTATCCTGGACGTACGGCGCCGTGGGCGGGGTTTCCAGTATCTGGTCGACTGGGAAGGTTATGGGCCAGAGGAACGATCATGGATTCCTCGGTCCTTCATCTTGGACGCCAGTCTCGTCACTTCGTTCTTCAGAGCACACCCCGAGAAACGTCTCAGGTCGCCAAGAGGCGATTCTTGAGGGGGGGTACTGTTGGGATCCTGCCCTGCACTCCTCTCTCTCCTCAATTTCCTTAATTACCAGCAGCTGCAGCTGATCAGCACCACACCTGAGGAGGAGTATAAGAAGACTCAGAAGCCACTCTACAGGCGCTGGGACATTGCCTGCCAACGGTAGTAAATGTTCTAGCCAGCAAACTGTGTTCTCTAGTGATTAGACTAAAGTTTTGTCTCTCTCTGCATTCTCAGAGCCTTCCTGTTTTTCGTGTTGTCATCGAACCTGCCTGAGTCTCCTGAGTTCCTCCTCAATCCCTCCTGTGATCCTGCAGCTGCCTTTTTGCCTTCCACCACTTGCCACTCCAACCTGGATTCGTATTTTGGATCTTTCCTATTCAACCTCTCGTCACGTAAGAAAGATTCCTCACAGATTACCCCAGTCCCTCCTGCGTTTCCCTTAACCTCTTCCTCTGCCCCTCAGGTGATCCTGTATATATATATTGTAAATATTTCCCGACACCTGTACAGAGACGTCATCACCTTTATTATCACTTCTTGTAAATAAACACTGTTTTTTGGTACTTCGAGTCCTGGTCTCTGTTCAGTTTTCTGGTCCTTCATCCTGGGTACAACCTCGATCTTAACAGAATGTCCCAGCCACACCTAGTACCCTCGAAGGATTCAGGAGCTGAGCAGAGTCAACTCACGTTTCAGACAATGTTGCAGAGAGTAGAAAGGAATGAAGCAACTCTCGAGCGTTTAGTCGCATTACAGCAGACTAACCAATCTAACTTACAAGAACTGGGCAGTATGTTGTTTTCTGTCAAACAAGGGATGACCCAGCTGCTACCACCAGCGACAACATCTACTCCAGAGGTTAGTTCCCCCACTCATGTCCTTCCTCAACCAACCGCTGTGGAGCAAAATTTAAAGCCTGCTGAACTATTTGATGGGAACCCTGAACTATGTGGGGGCTTTGTTCTGCAATGTAGGCTAACTTTTCAGAGTGCACCCAGTCGTTTTTTGCTAGATTCAGCCAAGATATCGTTTTTCATTACCCAATTAAAGGGAGACGCACTACGTTGGGCTCAGGCTCACTTATCAGCTCATCAGCTCGACACACTAACCTTCTCCTCCTTTTTAGAAGACTTCGTACAAGTATTCGATCAACCCCTCCAGAAGTCTGAAGCAGTTAAGAGGCTACTCACCCTTCGTCAGGGCTGGCGATCGGTAACAGCACACGCCTTGGAGTTTCGAATCACCGCCGCCCGAACCGGATGGGGAGAGAGCGCTCTTCAAGGTATTTTCCTCCACTCGCTCTCTGACTCCATAAAGGATTGCTTAGCGACGCAAGAGGAGCCTCAAAGTTTGGATGAGCTAATCCACCTCGCCACCCGCATCGATAACCAACTTCAAGAACGTAGATGGGAGAGAGACTACGATTCCCAGCATGCCACAACTTCCGGCTCTTCGTACACGTCACGACGTCGCCCAACGTCTTATCAAGGTGACTACATTTCCCAGGGTACCACTGCTTCCGGGTTCAACTGGACACCTAGATCAACTCCAACACGGGCGCTGGAGAAGAAAACCAATATTGAACCGGAACCTATGCAGTTGGGCCACACTCGTCTGTTCGCCGAGGAGAAACAGAGGAGGAGAAGACACAGAGCGTGCATTTATTGTGGCCAACAAGGACATTTTATTGCTCAATGCCCGTTGTTGGGAAACGAACCATCTCACCAATAAGGCAGGAGATATTGGTGAGAACTACTACTTCTTCTTCTCCTGTTTCTCGTCTGGAGATCAACACTACCATCATCGTGGGTCTTGAAAAGAAGTCTGTTGCCGCCCTGGTGGATTCCGGAGCAGAACAGAACCTCATCAGCCAAGACCTAGTGGATCTCTTATCCATCCCCACTCAGACCCTTTCCACGCCTTTATCTATGGAGGGCCTCACTGGACAAAAACTCGCCTCCATCCACACTAAGACCGGGCCCCTGCACCTCATGATCTCTGGGAACCATCACGAATATTGTGAGTTTTTTGTTTTTCAATCTCATGTGTCTCAGCTCATTTTAGGTTTCCCTTGGCTGAACAAACATAACCCAGTCATTAATTGGAGATTAAAAAGAATAGAACAATGGAGCCCACAATGTCTCATGAACTGTTTAAGAACTGCAATTCCTTCCACATTAAAACGCAATAATTCTTCGGAGTCTATTGATCTGTCTAAGATTCCTAAGATGTACCATGACTTAGCTCCTGTGTTTAGTAAACTAAAGGCCTCATCCTTACCTGCACATCGACCTTATGACTGTGCTATCGAGCTGTTACCAGGGGCACCTCTTCCCTCTAGTTGCCTATATAATCTTTCTGGTCCTGAACGAGACTCCATGCAGGAGTACATTTCGGAATCCTTAGACTCAGGTATAATTCGCCCCTCTACCTCTCCAGTTGGAGCAGGGTTCTTCTTCGTGGCTAAAAAGGATAAGACTTTGCGCCCTTGCATCGACTACAGAGGATTAAATCAAATTACAATAAAAAACAAATATCCGCTACCCCTCATCGACTCCATCCATGAGCAGTTACACCACGCTAAGATATTCTCAAAATTAGATCTCCGTAACGCTTATCATCTCGTTCGTATACGGGAGGGTGACGAATGGAAGACGGCATTTAAGACTCCCTTAGGACATTTTGAGTACCTCGTTATGCCTTTTGGCCTCACTAACGCCCCCGCAATATTTCAGGCTCTAGTTAATGACGTTCTGAGAGATTTTTTGAACAAGTTCCTTTTTGTGTATTTGGACGACATCCTTATATACTCACAAGATGAGGAACAACATGTTCATCATGTCAGAACTGTTCTCCAACGTCTCTACGAGAACCAACTTTATGTCAAAGCAGAGAAATGTGAATTTCATGCAAAGTCTGTTCCATTTTTGGGCTTCATTTTTGAAGGGGGACACTACCGCACAGACCCTGAAAAGACTAAGGCAGTGGTGGAGTGGCCAACGCCGGAAACGAGGAAACAACTTCAGCGATTCCTGGGCTTCGCCAATTTCTACCGCCGCTTTATTAAGAACTATAGCAGGATCGCTGCTCCCCTCACACAATTAACATCTACTCTTAGGACTTTTAAGTGGACTCAGGAGGCGGACAAGGCTTTTGGTGAGCTTAAAACGCTTTTTTCATCTACCCCTGTATTGTGTCACCCAGATCCCAAGAAACAATTCATCCTGGAGGTGGATGCATCCGACACTGGAGTAGGAGCTGTCCTATTGCAGAGAGCATCCCCTTATAACAAGGTACATCCCTGTGCGTTTTTCTCTCTGCGCCTTTCCCCCGCAGAAAAGAACTACGACGTAGGGAACCGTGAGCTTCTGGCCGTGAAACTGGCCCTGGAAGAATGGAGACATTGGTTGGAGGGCATGGACACTCCATTTCTCATTTGGACGGACCACAAAAACCTCACGTACCTTCGCGATGCCAGACGGTTGAACCCAAGACAGGCAAGATGGTCTTTATTTTTTACAAGATTCAATTTTACACTGACTTTCAGACCCGGATCCAAGAATACGAAGCCCGACGCTCTCTCACGACAGTTTTCGCCACCGGAGGACACCACACAGGAACCAAACGTACTACCATCATCCTGTGTGGTTGGCACTCTCACCTGGTCCATCGAACAGGATATCCTGGAAGCTCAGAGGTCAGACCCTGACCCAGGAATAGGCCCCGCTGGTACTATGTTCGTTCCTGCTAGTATCACAGCGAAGGTCCTCGACTGGCTCCACACACACAAGTTCTCATGTCACCCGGGTCTTGCACGTATGATTTCCTTGACTAAGAGACACTTCTGGTGGCCTACCCTAAATGCTGACATTAAGAGTTATGTTGCCGCTTGCCCCACCTGTGCCAGAAATAAGACTGGTCACCGGCCACCTGCTGGTAAGCTGCTGCCTCTGCCCACTCCTAGTCGTCCATGGTCGCACATCTCTCTCGATTTTGTTACCGGTCTGCCCCCTTCTGATGGCAACACCGTTATCCTCACTGTGATTGACATGTTTTCGAAGGCAGCTCATTTCGTTCCCCTTTCGAAACTTCCTTCGGCGTTCGAAACGGCCCAACTGTTGGTCCAGCATGTCTTCAGGGTTCACGGCATTCCGTCCGATGTGGTTTCCGACAGAGGTCCCCAGTTCATATCCCAGGTATGGAAGTCTTTTTGTAATTCTCTAGGGGCCTCTGTCAGCTTGACATCTGGGTACCACCCCCAATCCAACGGGCAAGCCGAACGGACCAATCAGGAACTGGAGACTGCTCTTCGATGTGTTGTGGAGGACAATCCGTCCTCATGGAGCCAACATCTGGTATGGATTGAGTATGCTCACAACACGCATACATCATCCGCTACTGGCATGTCTCCTTTTGAAGCATCTCTAGGTTACGCCCCTTCCCTGTTTCCAAGTCAAGAAGGGGATATTGCGGTCCCGTCCGTCCAACACCATTTTCGACGTTGTCGTCGGGTTTGGCGCCAGACCAAACTCGCCCTGCTCCGTACAGCCACGCAGAACAAGGCCCTTGCAGACCGTCATCGCTCCGCAGCCCCATCCTACAGGGTTGGACAAAGGGTGTGGCTCTCCACGTGCCATATTCAACTGCGGGACACCCCACGTAAGTTGGCCCCTCGTTTCATTGGACCATTCCCCATCATCCGCATCATTAATCCCACAGCTGTCAGACTCCAGCTACCATCATCCATGAAGATTCATCCCACCTTCCACGTGTCCCAAATCAAGCCAGTTACAGACAGTCCTCTGTGCCCTCCGGCCGACCTCCCTCCGCCCCCCC
>NW_023619355.1:0-3949 GCF_014905685.2 Nematolebias whitei
GTCTCTGTCCATCTGGTCAGATTTGACATGAGATCAGGTTCACTACAGTCCCCCCTTTGGAAATCATCGCCTGTCCATGGGGATGAATTCCAACCGTGAACTTAGACCTTCAAATGTCCTTGAGCTTGATGTAATCCAGCAAGGAAGACCAAAGTCAGAAGTAATCCAGCAAGGAAAACAAAGTCAAGGTAATTCCACAATGTTCATGGTAATTCCATTGTGTTGATGATAATTCCATAATGTTGTTGGTAATTCCATTGTAGCAATGCTTTAACCCCTTGGAAACAGAGTCTGTAATCCATTGGAAAAAGTCATATAATCCACAACGGTAAATCCACAACGATTGGAAGTGTTGATTAATCAGCATACAGAGGGGTACCCTTGGATTGAACTGAAGATGCGGCCACTGGATGAAGAGTGGAGACCAACGTCAGGATTGCAGGTCGCCTCCAGCGAAGGTTGTCTCCAGCGACGTCCAGCCTGTGCCGTTCTGGTTCAATGTGTCATGCAATTATGTGGTTTAAGGTGGGCTTATGAAGGGGATTTTACATAAGGCCTTAAACTATATGCACCTGGTGTGTAAGCTATTATGGTTGGGAACAGCTACGACTACCAGTTAAGGGGTGGAGCATGCTGAAAAGGGGTAACTACAGGGGTTTAAGCCTATAGAAAAGGGTTCCAAACTACTTTTCCATTTCTAACTTGGGTTAAGTTAGCTTTACATGGCAAAATATAGTTTGGTTCAAATGTCTGTTGTCTTTTAGACGAACGACTTGAGATTGGGTGTTTGGTTTCCCCATAAATGTTTTTGGAAGTCTATGGCGAGACTCATCAAAAAAGAATTAGCTATCCCCCCGAATAGAATTGTTCGAGTAGGTTCGGCTTAAGCGTTGTGAGACCAATGTAGATTATGGTACTTAGGGTAGCAATAATATACATTGACTCCGCAAAGATTGCAATTTAGCGAATGAACTGCATGTTGGCATGGTTTAGCGAATGAACTGCATGTTGGCATGGTCAAAGGCCTCTTAGTCTCTAACTTACTACACAACAAAATTCATTCTTTCCTCAGAAACAGCCAAAATCAACTAAACAACGTTTCAACACCGACAAGAGTAGTGACTAAGCATCTAGAAACATCGTTTCACTGCTTCTCCTCACCCTGGTTGTCAGTTTCAGTCACGCTGTCCCGTTTTATCAAGGGTAGGTCCTGTGAGTTTAAACTATGGTTAAGTTTATTATCCATTAGTTATCTTCTGCTTGGATGACCCTTATTCCCACGAGGTCAGATTTTGTGAGATCTTTGTCTCCTAAGGAGTTATTGCACGCCTTGTGTTGTTTAATCTGGTTACGATGTACCCATTTAACAGTTGGCTCTTTTTGGCCTTTACTGATTTTTATCTGGTAGACAACTGGAGACACTTTGTCGGTTATCAGATGGGGTCCAGTCCATCTAGGCATCAGCTTACGGGCGAGAGTTCCGGTCCCGGACTCTACTCTCCCAGTTTTGGGTGCAAACGTGTAGTACCAGACCCTGTCTCCCACTTGGAGTTCCTCGTAAGAGGCCTTTTGGTCGTAGTACGCTTTGCGTCCTTCAGCTGATTTTTCCAGGTTTTTCTGTGCGAAAGCAAAAGTGTTCTTAAGGTGTCTTTCCAAGTCTTTCATGTATTGTTGTGTGGTGTAGGCTGTTGCCATGGCAGCATCGCCTGGTTGGTACAACAGGTGTAGAGGGAGAGTCATTTGTCGACCCGTCATCATCTCGAAAGGAGCGATGCCAGTCGACGTGTGTGGAGTGGCCCTTATGGCCATGAGGACCAGAGGGAGTTTCACGTCCCAGTCCTTGTGGTTTGCGGCTACGTATTTTTTCAAAATACTCACCACAGTCCTGTTTGCTCTCTCAACCTGGCCTGAAGCCTGTGGGTGGTAGCCAATATGGAAGTTGGCTTTGACGCCTAGCGTCTTCCACAGTTCCTTCATTACTTCACCTGTGAAGTGTGTACCTTGGTCTGAGTTCACCCTAAGGGGAAGTCCAAACCTTGAAAATACATGATTCATTAATAACATAGCAGTGGTTTGTGCTGTGTCATTAGGGGCTGGTAGACATTCTACCCATTTGGTAAACGCGCAGGTTACCGTGAGAAAATATTTATTTCCTCTAGAGGTCTTAGTGAGTGGTCCGACCCAGTCAATCTGGAGGTCAGACCATGGAAATGCAATGCCTCTACTATGCAGTGGTGCTCTGTGAAGTGGTCTGGATGGTTGAAACTGGCCACAGATCAGGCACCCTTTTATGTAGTCCTTGACATCCTTTTTCATTCCAGGCCAATAAGCAATCTGTTTTAATGCTTTCAGCGTGGCATTGTCACCCTTATGTCCTGCGGACGGAAGGTCATGTGCATGGACTAACATCACCCCCCTGTGGTCATGGGGGACCACGAACACAGGTGAGGACGTCCGTCCATGAGCAAAAGTTAGGATGCCCTTAAGTAGTTTTAGCTGTTTGCGCAGCTGAAAGAGGACTTTGAGGTCTGGATTGGAATCCAGCTCGTCTTTCGATGGAGTGTATTTGTCTGGGTCAGTCAGATACAGCATCATCGAGTTAATTGCAGGATCCAACTTCTGAAGTTGGATGATGTCTGGGTCAGTCAGCATTGGGCGTACAGAAACTGTGTTATCATCAGGTTTAGCTGCAGCTTGTGCGCATGTGACTGCCATTACCTCAGTTTAAGCTTGTGACGACTGAGTGTTGAGTAGCCAGGAGGGGTCAAAGGACCACGTGGGTCCGTCAACGGCTCCTTCTTTGGCTAGGGAGTCTGCAAGGTCATTGTAGTGCTTGTCATCGCCTGGGACTCTGGAGTGTCCTGGAACTTTCTTCCAGAATATCTGTAGATCATGTGATGTCACTAAGTGATCACATGTCATGAAAAGCTCTTTGTGTTTTACCACCTTTTTGTTGCTTGTGAGAAAACCGTTCTGTTTCCACAGAGCGAGATGACACAAGAAACTGAGTCGAGCATAGTTAGAGTCAGTGCAGATGACTAGCGTCTGGATGGAGCGTTCCACTGCCATCTTTAGGCCTATTAGGATTGCAGCTATCTCAGCGTACTGAGAAGACTGAGAGCCCAATTTATAGCCAAATGTGACCTGTTCTTGGTCCTGGAGGAGTACTCCTCCAACACCTGCTTTGCAGATTGTCTCGTGGTGGAATGAGCATCCATCCACGTACATTGTTGCCATATCTTTGCAGATATTGCTATCAAAGAAGTGGTGATTTGGGTCCTCAGCAGCTGAGGGTTTGCTCACAACCGGCTGTTGGGTGGCTGGTACATCCTGTGTACATTCTTGGCAGATTGCCAAATCAGTGCCCAAGTGCGACTTCTTATTTTGACCGTAGCGGATGTCTAGGTTAAAACTTTGAAGTGCCATAAGCCATGTTGCAACACGTGAGTTTGTCACCACACCATCTCTGATGCGTTGGCTGTTCAGAAACGTTACTGGCTGGTGTTGTGTCTCAACAATAATCCTCTGTCCACCAATATAGCAGGAGAAATGTTTCACTGCCCACACAGTGGTCAATAGAGCCTTCTCACAGTCTGAGTACCTTAATTCAGGGCCTGCCATTGTTTTGCTGGCGTAGGCCACAACACGCCTGTCTTTGTCGTGTATTTGGTACAGACCTGCACTCATGCAGTAAGTTGAGAAGCCCACTTCCAAGTAGAACTCTTTGTTGTAGTCTGGGTAGACTAGACATGGGGCTAGCTTGAGCCTGTCTTTGAGAGCGTTCATTGCCTGCTGTTGTGTATCAGTCCAGACAAAAGGAACGTCTTTCTTTAAGAGTTCAGTTAGTGGTTTTGCGAGATCCGCATAATGCTCTATGAACTGGCGAGAGTAGTTACACACTCCCAAGAAACTCTGTAGTTCTTTGAGATTGGTTGGGACTTTGAGGTTG
>NW_023619355.1:4049-10109 GCF_014905685.2 Nematolebias whitei
GGTTGGGATTCTCACTGCGTGGAGTGAGGTCAACCCACAATCTGTGGAGTCAGTTGAAAATGACTTTTCATATTTTAAAAGAACTTGGCGTAGTTTGTCTCTTTCTTCATCAGATGTCAGAGCGTCGGCTTGGGCGACCACCTGATCAATCTGTGATGAGACTGATAAGGGTTCTTGCTCCTTGGGGAGCTCCAACGAATCCCTTTCTGAGTCGTCGGGCCTGTCTATGGGTAAGACACCATAGGTTTGAGGTCCTTGGTCGACATCATCGGTTGAGAAAAGGGCTATGGCCTGTGTTGGTTTTGTAAACCATACTGGCCCAGCTTCTTGACTCGGTACCAGGTTGTCTGGGAGTCCTCCCAGAAATGGAATGCCTAGTTCAAAATCATGAAAGTCAGTTGAAATCAACCATCCTAGCCTAGTGTTTTTTGGGATCAGCACCTCATCCATGCCCGTGTTACACACAGCAATAGATGTGGTCCTGGAGTCAAGACTCACTTGGTTCGTGGCTTCCACGGACAGTCCCAAGTTGAAAAATGCAGGAGAGGGTTGAAAATATGCCTGTTTATGGCTAATAGCTTGTCCAGCTATTATGTGGATTCGCACCATTAGGTTAATCACCTGAGGTGGTACTGTGGTGTCTTGGTTGCTAGCAACCTGGCAGGCCTCTGGAATGGTCTGCCCAGCCTTAAGGTTTGCTGTGTCTAGCACAGGAGGATCCTTTGTGGCTGGTTTCAGGGACCACAGCACCTTGTTGATGGTGTCCACGCGGACACCCAACCTTACCAAAATGTCAGAGCCTATGTAGGATGCATGTGGTAAGTTTTGGATAACGAGAAATGGGTGAACCAGTTCTCGTTGATTCCAGTTCAGTTTTAGGTTAATGACTCCTTCTGCGGTCATTACCTGTGAACTATTGGGAACTAATGGAAAGCGGAAAGCTTTTTTAATTAGTTCTAGACCAACGTGTTTGTAAACCAAGGTTTCGTAGAAAGCTCGGTTAATTGCTGATTTATCTGTCCACAGAGACAGTACAGCATCGTTGGTGTGGGACCCTTGGATCTCTACACCCTTAACTACCAGTGGTAGGTAGTGTTTGGTGGACTCTGACTGTTCCAGCTCACAGAGGAGGCTGTCTTGTTGAGTCAGAGTTTGGACCACTTGGGTTTCTTTGGTTTCACATGGTGTCAGAGGAGTACTCACCGGGCTCGTGTCCTCGGCTGAGGAGTCCTTTGTGCCTTCCGCGGTACCTGCTGTTGGGCAGTCTGTGTCACACTCCGGAGGCGTATCTATTGGCAGTGGTTTGCTCACTGTTGTCCACATTGTTTGATCACCATAATCTATAATCGCGTTAAAGCGATTTATAAAATCCTGGCCAACCAAAAATGGGAATGAGTCAACATGGGTCACGTGTACCGGGTGGTACAGTGTCATATTGCCAATCTGCATGTGAACCATTGCTATAGCTGTCAGGGTTGTTTTCATTTCTGAGAGACCCTGCATTTCTATAGCACATTCAGAGAGAGGTATTATCCTGTTAACACTGGCAGCGGCCGTCCTCAGCTCCTCGAACAGTTTAGCTGACATAATTGTTATGTCTGCCCCACCGTCCAGGAGTGCTTCTTGTGTGAGGACACCTTCGAGTGTTACTGACAGATACGCCTTTTTGGCGGCCCCCTTTCTGATAAAGTTACACAGAAACCTCTTGTGTTTTTTCTGACGCTTCTTCATGCGTTCAGAAGTGCTTGTGTAATCTTGGTTTGTCTGAACCGTCAGCACAGCTGTAGCTGTTTCTGCGTGTTCAGTTTGCGATGACTCGTCATCGTTTGTGTGTGTGTTTACCCCCCTTTCATCCGATGAGGGGTTGTTTGAGGCAACAACAGCAACGTCTTGGTGTGTTTCACCGACATCTGTAATGTTGTCATTCGCGCCCAGAGATGTAATAGTGAGTACCTCACTGCATAGTGCTTTTGGTCGGCTTCCCTTGTCAGTGTGTTTCAAATCTTCTAACATTTCGCGCAATTTTTCTGTCTCTTCCGAGCTCAGAGGTGGAGGGCCTTTTTTCTGGAACTTTTGTGATTTTTTCGCCTCGGGACGTTTCGTCCGAGGTGGGAGGCGGCTAGGTACGTCTTTTTGGGGTTCCTTTCCGGACGTCCCCTGATAATATGGGTCCTCTCGGTTCCCATATTTTTGCGTCCTCCGCTGGTCCCATTTACGATAATCACGTTCGTCCTCTGAAGGAGGAGCCTTTTTGTCCCAGCGTGCACCTTCATGATGCGGTTTGTTAGTCTGAAAATACTGCCTTTTTTCTCCTTTTTTAGGAGGAGGTGGCGATGAACGCCTTCCTTCTAATTCTAGGGAGTGGGGTTTAACCTTTACACCAGGAAACACTTCTATGGGCGTCTTGGCATGACAACGTGCCTCAAACACGTTCACAGCGCACTGTTTAATCTCACTGATGGATTTTTCTCTGTAATTTGCCATCATTTGCACTGACGTTTGTATGTCAGGGTGGAGATTTTTGCTGAAAACAAATTTAAAACCTTCTTCTTCCTCCATCCCGGTTTCATTTCTGTTACCGAAATAAGCTTGGAAGATTCTTTTGTAATAAACTTTTGGATGTTCAGCTTTACCCTGCGTGACCTTTTCTGCGGCTGGGTATCCAGCTGGTCCTGTGCAGGAGTCGTACTCTTTGATCAAAGCTTCACACAGAAGGTTGTAATCCCTTCTCGTTGCATCAGGTAGACGCTCGATGAAGGTAAACACCTCTCTGTCCGAAGTGAGCCGTATCAGACTGATCTTATCCTCTACCGTAGCATTAGGATAAGATCTCAATCTGAACTCTAGATCTCTGAGATACGCTTTTGTTCCAGATGAGCCCATCGGTCCTGGAGCAAAACGTTGTACATATTTTGAGATTTTCTGCAAATCATCCATTGAAGGAGACAGTATCAACGGTCTCACTTGTGTGGTTGGTGCAGATTGGTCAAGGACTGCCCCTACCGCCCAAGATGGGGGTGGGGGTGGCTGATAAGGGTTGGGAGGAAGAGGTGCATATCGGTGCAGGTCTGTCCCTACCGCCCATAATGGGGGTGGGGGTGGCGGCATGGTGTCAGGAGGAAGAGGTACATATTGGTGCAGGTCTGTCCCTACCGCCCATGATGGGGGTGGGGGTGGTGGTGACTGTCTGGTGTTAGGAGGAAGAGGAAGAGGTGCAACAGCATCTGTCTGGGGTGGTTGTGGCTGACCCGGGCCCTGATACTGTTCGTCTCTGGGTCTCAGACCAGCTCGCCCCATTTCAGAAATCTGGTTTGTAGCCGTAGCTAGTTCCTCCTCACAAGCTGTCAGGCGCTCCTGTGTTGTCTGATATTCAATTTTTAAATTCAGCCATTGTCGGAGTATCATCGCCTTTTCTGCCTTGCAACCGTCCAGCTCCTTTAATGCGATCTGCAACTGTTGTTGTAACACACCGTTGTCTGAACACACGGATTGGTACACACGGTCTTTATACCTGGCTTCCGATAGTGACGCCTCAAGTACTTGTATTTTGCTGGTCAGCGAATCAATTTCTGCATTTGCATATTGCTGTAAATGAAACATCTGATCATAATGTTTCATCATGAGGACCTCGTGTTCACTTTTAAATTGAAGTACGTATTCTTCAATTTCCTGAGCAAACGCTTTTTCACTGTCTAACCTTAGTGTAAGGTCATCAGCTTCCTCAACAACTGTATAGAATGATTCTTTCAGCAAAATTGCAATTTTAGCCAGCTTTTCATAACTTGACTTTGTAATTTCTGTAGAGGTCACACTTTCTGCGACCTCCTTCAGATTGTCCAATAACTCTTTTGGGTTCATGCTCTCCGCCTGCTTGATCTGTGGATGTAAGGAATCTGTCAGAAGCGCTAACGCATTCTTTAAACAGTCCCTTATCCCGTAAGGATCAAAGTCTTTTTCTAACACACCTGTCATGTTTTTCACTGTGTAGCACTTTATCTGTTAAAAACAGTTGCAAGCTTCAGATATTTTACAGGTAAATATTTGTATTTGAGTCAATGAGTTTTCACACTATTTTAGCTTTTTGGGTTTACACAGAAGTACTGTTATAAGTCAACTTATTCAAATGTGGGTACCTTCCTCAGGTTTTACCCCAATTCATGAATATTTAAGTAAATGCTCTCGGCAGTGTTACTTGTATGTGCTTATTTTTCAACAGGTACTAGTTACCAAGCTCTTTTTAGTGTATTTTACTCTAAAGCACTGAATTTTTTATAAACCTGCAATTTTTCTAAAAGTCTCATAGCAACATTAGTTTAAAATATTTTTAAACCGTTTACTTCCAGAAATTCGCTATCTTAAACAGTTACTCATCAACCCAGGTGGGTGAAAAGAGAAAAGAAAATTGATGATGAGGAATAATCAGTCTTTCTTCAGAAAAACTGTTATTACTCCTGTCCTCCTGTCAGTAACTTCTATTTAAAATTAAATAGGAAGATTTATTTTTAGGTGGTAACTTAAACAGAAAAGTTTCTTTTTCCTGATAAGTTTACTCTTATTTAGTGATTTTGCAATTAAACGTGTATTATCTCTCCAGCAAATGAGTAAACTGTTCAACTCTGTGAATATTTGAACCGTATCTTTTAAAAAGTTTCAAATTTTTTATTTTGTACCTTTTTCATAAGGAATTACCAGTGAATAAAAATGTGTTGGTAAATGCTTCTCTGCATAAATACCCTTACTTTTTAAGTGCAAGATAACAGTGATTATTCAGCTAGAGGAAGTTTGTTAACTCAAAGTTCGTCTTACAGAAGAAAAAAAAAAAAAGTTTAATTTCACTAAAATACCTAAAACTGAAGTGAAACTGTAATCTAAGGTTTCTCCAGGAGGGGGAAGTGTTTAGCTTTCTACCAGCAGGAGTCTATGACGACTTCCTGTGACGTTCGGTTGACATCCTGTTGTTAGCCGCTTAGCTTAAAGTTAGCTTCGGCTAAACTCGGTTAAAATCAACGTTTCTGAACGAATTTAAGCGTAAACGTGGCGTTGTTTCAACAAGCACGACTGTTATGCATGAACATGAGTTTTCTTGGGACATATGGCAGCTTTATTTAGTGATTTTAAGCGTAGTGAAGGCTCCGGTCGCAACTTTACATCCGACATGGAGGAAGTGACGTGACACGTCACTCATCCGGTCGTTAGCTGTTAGCTTAAAATTAGCATCGCTAGCGTTGTTCAAAAACATCATTTAATGACGGATTTTAAACCCTAACGTGGCAAAATTTCAGCGAGTATGCTTCGAAGAACTTAACCAGCGTGTCAAAATACACTTTAAAGCGCTTTTCAGCTTTAAAAAGCAGATTTTATTTCCCTATGAAAACGAGTTTCATTTCCGGGTCACGTGACTGAAATCACCAATGACAGAGCAGCGCAGGGGTGAGAGGAAATGATGTAGACACGTCATTCAACGTCTCAGCGAATCAGAGCTCTCCACAACAGCAAATTTCAACCAATCACAAAGCGTTTCAGCAACTAGCATGTTCGATTAGCCTGAAATAAGTTCGTCAACTTTTCGTCTTTTAAACTGTCAAAATGCACTTTTTCTGTTAAAAAATGTAACGAATCAACTCTGAGCTGTACGGAGTCTGCTACTCCGGTCTCAAAAACGTCTTTCTAGCTATTTAAACAACTCGTCCGAACCTTTTTCAGAACCGAGCCGGTCCAGAACCGCATCTGGACCGTCTTTAAACAGAATAGAGCGTTTCCACAACCCAGCTTTTAGTTACCATAACAGGCGTACAATTTCAGCTTTCATAAAGACTCAATGACACTATTTCAGCTTTCAAAACATCACTAGCCCAACACGCTTAAACATGCAGCGTTTTGACTTCAAAGCGGCGCAGCTTGAGCTGCGTTTCAGCACAGCTGATAAACTGTTACTTTTCCTCATGCCAACATGTAAAAAACAATCTTTACACGAAATACACAGTCATTTATGAGCACGTAACGGGCCACCAGTTGTAGTATGACATAGTTGGACATATTCATACATTTTTCACGAGTTCC
>NW_023619356.1:0-10108 GCF_014905685.2 Nematolebias whitei
ACAAACAGCAGATCAGGCACTAGTGTCACCAAAGTGTCCACTGAGTGTGTAGACTTTGACACCACTAGTCCTTCAGGGCTACAATCGATGGACAGGTTGAATTTAAGAATTAGATCTCTGGCCAGAAGATTTATTGGACACGTCTGTGAGAGTAGAAACTGATGTGAGTGGGCAGTGTGATCAAAAGGGTCAATCACATTCAGAGGAGTTGTCATTACCTCTGGGATTGCTACACCAGATGCTCCTGTGGAGTGGATAATCTTGCCACACAGTGGAGCATGTGGGAGACATTTCTTCATTATCAAAGATTGAGTGGCCCCTGAGTCCACTAAGAACTTTAGTGGAACATTGTTTACAAGCATTGTGAGCATGGGTAACTTCAAACATGCTGACTGGGTGTATTTAAAATACGTGGAGGTGCATGTGGTATCAGTAGGTGAAACAGCTGGTGTGTGTGTGCGTGTACTTGCTGTTTGGAGACCTGGACCTTCCCCACCACCCCCTCCTAGTCAGGATGAGTGCCCGCCTCGGTGGCCACGACCCCTGGGTGGACCCTGGCTTCGACCAACCGATTGTTGGGAGCCTGGGTGAAAGTTCTGTTCATGGTTCATGGGCCATGGCTCCCGTGGTGGCATTGGTGCTCGATTCTGGAATGGTCGGCCACGCCCTCGCCATGTGATGCGTTTTTGTGGACAGTCTCTCATCCAATGGTCAGTCCCTCCACACAAGAAGCATGGCTGTGGCCCTCCTGCGTACCCACGTGGTTGTTGCTGTTGTGAGCCTGGCCAAGGGCCAGGGGGTGGTGGTGGGTGTGGAAAAGCTGGAAGCTGTTGTGGTGGGGCAGTGTTCAAGGTCATCTGTTGTGCAGCTTGAAGAAGAGTCAGCTGAGCATTTTCTGCTTGTTTTGTCTTTTTCTTCAATGTTGCAGTTTCTTCGGCTGTGTGCTGTTCCCAGGCATGTCTGGCATGACGTAGGAGGTCGTTGAGGCGAATGCCAGCTTTCCAGCCTATGTATGTGTTCTGGACAGACTTGCGGATTGTTGGCAAGAATCCATCCATCACACATTGACACAGAATGGTTTCGAAGTCTGAAGCCTGTGCAGCATCACGCCAGTCGTTGTCCGGAAAAGCGATGCCAGAGTGTGTGCGAAACACAGGAATGAGACGATCGATGTACTCTTGAGGGGGTTCACCACTCTTCTGGACCGTGTCCTTGATCTTTGCATATTGAGGCGTCTGTGGAAATGCTGTCTTAACTCTCCTGACAATGTCACCTACAGCTGTCACAAAGTCTTGGTTATCTGCGTGGGCGTATTCGACACGCATCAGCCGTTGGTTGCCAGGCGGGACCTCAAACAGCTGTGCGCCTATGGTGCTTACAAAGTTCATACCATAGACAGCTGTGAGAATCATTTTTAGTTCTGGTATGGTGGGGCGGAGAATACGAACCATGTTGGTGATGGCTTCACCCACGGCATCTCCTCCTTGGGCCATGTCTGGGAGGTGTTGTTTTGCCAGGCTTGTCAGGTCGCTCAGTGGCCAGGTTCTGAACACCAGTTGTGGTCCGTCAGGTCCACCCACCTCCAGCATCGGCATGGTCGTGGAGTTGTGTTCACCATCTGAAGTCATGGGGGAGCTTATAGAACCGTTGTTATGCTGTGACTGTTGTAGTCTCTGTATTTCAGCCTCCAGCAGTTTTTCTTTTTCTCTGAAAGCTTTAATCTGCTCCTCTTGCTCTGCAGCTTTGGACCGAGTTATGATTGAAGAACCCTCAGAAGATGATGAAAGTGATGGTGAAGAGTTTGAAGATGTTGATGAGGCTGAGCTTGTAGCAGGGGATGGTGGTGGTCTGGTTGTAACATCTCTTCCTCCTGCTGCTCCTTGTTCATCCTGTTGCTGAGGGGCAGCTGGCCTTGGCCCAATAAAATCATCGTCTGAAGTGAGGACCCATGCAGGTTTCAGTCCAGGGCGGGTCTCATGTGCTTCCATCTGTGGTGGGCCATAGGGTGGTGGGTCTTTGAGTTCAGCCAGCGAGGGGTAGATCGAGGTGGAGGGTGCGGTGGGAGGAAGAGGTCCGTGGGTCTCCGGTGCATGTGTGAGAGAGGACAGAGGAAAAAGAGAGGTTTTCAGTTTTGTTTTGTTTTTTTTTCTCTCGTCTTTGTCTTTTTGAGTCTCTTGTTCTCTGCATTGTTTCTGTAAATCTTCAACTTTTTGAGACATCTGTAATAATCTGGACTCCGTTTCACCCATCATATTTTTAGACTCATTTTTCCACATTTTAAAAGCTTCCTCATGCTTGTGCATCGTTAAGTAAACCTTTTGAGGTATATTCTTCATCTGAATCATGCTCTGCTTTTGCTGCAATAATTGTTCTTCGAGTTTTTGAATGTCTTCGGTTTCTAAAGATCCATTTTTAGGAAAACCAAATTCATAATGCCACTGAGAAACGAAACTTAGGCAGGAATTTCCGTATAAGCGTTTCATTTTTTCTGCAACCGAACCGTTTGGTATATAATCTAGATTCTTACTTTTTGTCGCTCCCATTTTTATCTTTAAAACGAAACTATTTTATTTCCTCAGCCCTCTTTATCAAGACGAGCCTACCTCGGTTTTCCTAGAGAAAACTTACCTCGGTTCCTACTCTAAATTCAGAACTTACACTCGGTCCTCCTAATGAGAACTTACCTCGGCTTTTCCTAATGAAAGCTTACTTATTTTATGAGAGAGCGATCTTTTTGACGGAGTCGTGTCTGTCGCCCGCTCGCTAGCTTAGCGCTTTTTTTTTTTTTATTTTTTTTTTTTATTTATTTACCTTATCGTAGATGTCTCTGATTTCCTGTTTTCGAATACGGCCGGAGTTGATCCTCCCTCCGGAGAACCAGACGTCCTCCCGCTCCCAAAACGTCCTACTTGGAGGGTCAGAGGTCCGGTGATCAGCCCCGTCGTGGTTCCCCGTCGGCCGGACGAACTCTCAGGCGTATCCCAGCGGTGCCTCCAAACTTTTGTGGAAAATAATAATTGTTCTAAACTTTAAAAAAAAAACTCTTAAAAGAAAACCAGAGACATTTCTCTTTTAGCTCAAAACGGAGCGCGAGGTTTATTCTTTCTGCAGAAAGGAGCCGCTGCCTGCGTGAAGCCAGCACAGCACACAGCACAGCACACTGGATTCTTAAAGAGACAGTACATAAATTTATACATGTTTCGTGCGTCACAATAACATTCTATTATGATGAGAGGATAAGTTCCTCAGGTTGATACCATACACAAGTTCTTGTTATCAGTACGAGATGATGTTATTCTTCTTGCTGAAGCCGTGTTCTGTAACAAGTCTTCTGTCCATGTGACTAGAACATTCTGATAAACATTTGTGGATCTGGTATTTTTTAATTAGATTTGTAACAAGTCTTTGTTCATGTGGCTAGAATCTCTGAAAAAGAAAAACATATTGATACGAAAAGCGTCCTCAGCAGTTTAGATAAAAGTTCTGTATCTTTGCCTCTTCTGCAGGTGGTGGAATACAAGGACGTTTGCAGGAGCAGAGGACAAAAGTTCACATTTACAAGAGTTTACCAGAGTTCACATACACACACCAACTTTGAAAGTCTGCAGAATGAACATGGATTAAATGATATTTAAACAATACATGTTAGTTTATTAATTTTTTTCACAATTTTCCCCCCTTTTGTTCCAAAAGGAACAACAAAATAAGAAAACAAAGTGAATAAAATATATATATATATAAGTATAGACTTTGAATGGGATAAACATCAAGTTCAGTGCATCACTTGTGGTTTGGCACAGGACCATCATAAACTTCAAATGGAAGTTGCAAGAGCTGTTTTTGTGGGTTACAGACCCTGTTTAAAAGCTTATGCGTACAGGTAAGAAACTTCAATTTTATTCAAAACATGAAAATATACAAAGAACATAAAGGAGGGCATACTGTTTTAGTCAAAAAGTATTAACATAAAATATAAAAAGAAGAAAACATAAAATTTTTATTTAAAAGCATAAAACCAAAATATGAAAGATTAAGAAATGTCTTTAGTTTTGGAAATGTTGTCCAGTGTACTCATGGTCTTCTGGTCTAAGCCTAAGAACACAACTTTGGACGACTAAGACTACTAAATCTAGGAATTCTAGTCTAGATGGAATGGGTGAAGTTTCAGTCATCAGGGAGTGTCCGCCTCTGTCAAAGTCAACTACAAAGATGTCATCGGTGCAGGATGTGTCAATCTCAAGAATGGATTGATGTTCTCTAACTGTAAAACGAATTTTCATTTTATCTTAAAACAAAAGTGGTGGAAATCCTAGGCGACAGTTCAGTGGATGGGCTGGGCTTTTTGATGACAATGTCAGAGATGGATGTCGTAACTACTCCTGTAAAGGTCTTGTTTACCATGTTCTTGATGCATGGGACAACACAGGAGAAAAATAAGCAAAACAAAACTAAAAAGACGATGAGAGGGGCGCAAATTCTCAACAGAAGCTGCCACCATGAACCAGAGGTAAGCCATACCCAGAAGTCAAAGGGCTGTGCGCCTTTGGTACCGCTTTCTACATAGTCTTTTAAGTGGGACAATTCTTCTAGTGCGTCATGGATGGCACCTCCATCGTGTGTTTCATCAGGGATAAATGTACAGCATACTTGACCAATTATCTTACAAACGCCCCCTTGTGAGGCCGTTAAAAGATCAAGGACAACTCTATTTTGGAGAACCATATTCCTAATTGCGTTTAATTCATTTTGAGTTCCTTTTCCTAGCATTTGTATGGCATTAATCAGGCGGAGAAGTGCATATCTATTGATCTCTACATGGTTGCGGACTTCACCTAATCCAACCATAGGGAATACTTGTTGAAAGAATTTTTCACCACCGTTCCAAATTCTGTATTCCCATGGTACTCCCATGCTAGTGGTAAGCCCTCCCCATCTAGTGACTTTGGGCATAGGTGAACGACGGGGTCTCTTATCGCGTGATTGTGGTGGTTGTCTTAATACGAACATTGGGTTTGTTAGCTGAACCAAAGCACATAATCCACCCCAATTTGGAGGGAGAGCGGTGTATGCCTTGTGGCCGCAAAGAAAATACCAATCTGACAGGACCCTGGAGCCTTTATCTCCGGGAACTGAAAGACTACAGCGAGTCACGTTTTGTCTGCCTTTTGTGTGTTTGTGTATGTGAAAAGTTCTTTGTGTTAGTAGTCCCTCACAATTGGTTAAATTGTAACTATCACAAGACGTACCGCTTGCACGATTTCCGTCTGTGAAGTTTTCTCCTTCTCTGCAAAAGGTGCAGTACAGGTAAGTTGCCTCATTTCCTGTCCTGGGTGGGGGAAGATCACAGAAAGAGTATACTGTCTTACATAGGTTCCATGGGAGAGTACCTACTGAAGTAGTACCATTATTAAATACGCAATTTCCTAGTGTTTCAGGTTTTAAGTTTGTTAACGTGATAATTTCTGGTAGGGTTAGTGGTATTTGGGGCAGGGGCAGTACATCAGAGGTTGCAGTACAGTTGCCCTTGGGGAATCGTCCCAACATTAGCTTGGCTTGCAGGGCGAATAAATTCACATTTTTTATTAGTATATGAGACAAAGGTAGTGAGTAATTTCGCGAGTTCCAGTGTTGTAGGCCTGGGTGAATACTCAAGCCATACAGACAAGTCTGTAGGTTGGGGGAGACTGGTTGAGTACGTAGTCCTGAATTGTGTGTGGCATAAGGCATGTGTGCGCATACATAACAATTAGTGGTGTTTCCTTCGTGAGCTGTTCTATTCATCAGTTGCCACCATAAGTTTGTGCTGTAGTCGTGTTGATGTTCATGGTCAGGTTTCAGTAATTGGGATAAGTCGCGTCGGGTGCGTGGGTGTGTTAAGTTCTGTGTGTGACAAGATCCCTTGTCTTGAAAAAAACAAAAGTGTTGTAAGAGGAAAATAAAACCAACAACTAAAACGGAAATGTATGCAAAGAATGCAAAAAGTTTCCACTGGTACCGCATGGAGTTCATGATGGTTGTTTGTCTGTTGGGTATCAAACGTCTATCTGTTCTGCCTGCCTGATCAGTTGGAGGGTCTAGGTACCCCGCCGCCCTCACTGTGAGCCTGAGCTCTATCAGTGGGTGGTGAATGTGAGTGGCGTAGATCCCCCGTGGGTATCAAGCCTTTCAGACTCCGATACTTGTTGCACCCGCGGTGGCACCCAGCTCTTAAGCTCTGGTGCTTCTTTTCCTCTGGCTAGTTCTCGATATCCTGGTTTCCGTCCGGTTGAAGAGGGGCAATGGGGACGCTGCCTCACCTGGTTTTGACGCCAGTGAGTGTGCTGTCCTGGCTCTGTTAGGTTTGGTCGTGGCCTAACAGACCGCTGCCTCAGCTACCCGTTGGTGCTGAGTGACTCTTCGGGCAGTTGCCCTGGTTTTTCCTGTCCTTTGCTCCTTTGGTCTTCTCCTGATGGTGGAGTGATCCCTTTGAACAGCTTACAGTGGGAGGCGTGGACCCAAGTAGTTCTCTCAGCCACCTTCACAGCCGTGTGGGTGGTCAGCAAAACCTGGAATGGTCCAGTCCACCTGGGAGAGTTCCAGCGCCTTCTCCTGAAACATTTAATCATAACAAAGTCTCCAGGAGAAATACAGTGCAATTGCTTTTGCGCAGGTGTAGGGAGTCCTCCCTGCACCTGAGACCTGATGGATGTTAAGTGTTTGGTTAGTTCAATGCAATAGTTCATCATGTTATGATCACAGTGTTTGAGATCTCTGGTGGGGTCAGTTGTCGGTCCAACTCCCAGATTGGGAGGAGCTGCAAAAAGGATTTCAAAAGGACTAAGACAAAATTTAGCTCGTCTGCGCATTCTCATATACATAACAGCAATAGGCAAGCATGTGACCCAGTTCTGCTTTGTGTCCTCACAAAGTTTGGCCAGTTTGTTTTTCAAAGTACCATTTTCTCGTTCAACAGCGCCCCCGCTCTGTGGGTGGTAGGCACAGTGTTTTGTCAGGTCAAAATGTAGGGTCGTGGATACTTCACTCATGATCTCATTTGCGAAGTGGGACCCATTATCACTTGAAATTCTCTGGGGGATTCCCCATCGTGGAATGATTTCCGTCAGTAAAATCTTTGCTACTGTGTTTGCTGTTGCATGTTTTGTGGGGAAAACTTCAACCCATTTGGAAAACATATCGACAACAACCAAGCAGTATTTCTTGTTTAAAACAGGCGTTAATTCAATAAAATCAATCATTAGATGTTGAAAAGGAGCAGTCACTGTCTTGTGTGCACCTGGTGCTGTGGTTTTTATTGTTTTTGAAATATTGTGAGTGGCACATATCAGACATGAGTCACAGTACTGTTCAGCAACTTTCAAAAATTTCACAGTAAACCAGTGTGTGTCCATTTCTCTTAACATTCCCCCCCTTCACAGTAAACCAGTGTGTGTCCATTTCTCTTAACATTCCCCCCTTTGACACATGGTCTCCACCATGCGTTAAAACAGCAAAAGAATGAAAGAAATGTTGAGGTAGGCAGGGGTTGTTGTTTGGACCTAGCCAGATATCATCAGTGAACGTGCTTCCAAGGCGTTTCCATTCTGCTCGCTCAGAAGGTGTTGAGAGTTTTTGCATGTCTGTGATGGTGAATGAGTCAGGTGAGGCTGTAGTCTGAGATGATGAGCAGACCATAAGAGGAAGTGGGTGGATCCTTTCAGGAGGTGTGGTAGCAGCAGATTTAGCTGCTATGTCAGCAGCTGCGTTGCCCCTAGAGACATGGTCAGTGTTTCGGGTATGGGCTGCACATTTTACTACAGCAATGTGTTTGGGAAGTGTGATTGCTTCTAAAAGATTAGCAACAAGTTTGTGGTTCAAGATGGGCTGTCCATCTGAACGAAGGAAGTGACGATGTTTCCACAAAGCTCCAAAATCATGTACAACACCAAAAGCATAGCGAGAGTCAGTGAAGATGTTGACAGATTTGTTTTCAGAGAGTTGGCAAGCTCTGGTCAAGGCTATGAGTTCACAGGCCTGAGCTGAACAAGGAGGCAATGAACGAGCCTCAATGGTGGAAGAGGAAGTTACAACTGCATAACCGCTGTGAATAGAGCCAGTGTTAGGATCACGTGAAGATGAGCCATCTACAAAGAGTTCCCAGTCTGGGTGTTCAAGAGGTTCTTGTTGTAAGTCAGGTCTAGGTGTGCAAAGCACTTCAAGTTCAGCTAAACAGTCATGTGGTGTGCCTTCGACAGGTGAAGGTAAGAGTGTAGCTGGATTTAAAACGTTGCAACGTTGGATGGTGATATTTGGCATGTCAAGAAGAGTGGTGTGGTACCTTAACCAACGCGCTGTAGACAAGTGAGCAGTTTTTTGCTCGTTTAGAATGTGAGTGACAGCGTGTGGTACAAGCAAGGTCAAATCAGAGTACCCCACAATGTCTCTACTGGCCAATACAGATTTTTCTGCTGCTGCAACAGCGCGCAAACAAAGTGGGAGTCCTGCAGCAACTGGATCAAGTTTTGATGAGAAGTAGGCCACCGGTTTCATGCGGTCACCATGCTTTTGCAACAAAACTGAGGTCATGCATCCCCCCCTTTCATCCACCGCCTGCACAAATGGGCGGGTTGGATCAGGAATTCCTAAGGTGGGGGTTTTCTGCAGCTGTAATTTGAGAGTCTCAAATGCTGACAGTGCAGGTGGTGTCCAAGTCAATTTAGAGCTCATTTGAAGGCCTTTTTCATGACAAACAGCGCGGAGTGGTGTTTCAAGTTCTGCGTAGTTTGGAATGAAATGTCGACAATAACTGCATAACCCTAGGAATGACATGAGCTGCTTTTTTGTTTCAGGAAGAGGAAGAGCAACAATGGCTGTAACACGCGCAGGAGCCAGCTCTCTTCCTTCTGCAGAGATTCTGTGACCCAGAAACGTAACCAGTGGCAACACAAACTGTAGTTTAGACAAAGAGGCCTTGTGTCCTTCTGCAGCTAGATACTGCAGGAGGCGGATTGTGTGTGTTTTGCATGTTTGTGCATCAGGAGCAGCCAAAAGAAGATCATCAACATATTGAAGAAGTGCACAATCAGGTGGAAGACTGAACCCTGCCAGACTATCTCTCAAAGCCTGGTGGAAAATAGTTGGAGACTCACAATAGCCCTGGCAAAGGCGAGTGAAGGTGTAAGACTTCCCTAAAAACTCAAATGCAAACCAGTACTGGCTGTCTGGATGCACAGGGACACTAAAAAAGGCGTTGGCCAGGTCTATGACTGAAAAGTGGGTGGAGCCAGTTGGTATTTGAGACAAGATCACATAAGGATTAGGGACGATCGGTGCACGAGCTTGAACTGCAGCATTTACAGCTCTAAGATCCTGAACAAACCGCCACTCATCAGGAGGAGTGGGGCGGATCTTTTTCACTGGAAAAATTGGAGTTCTCACAGGTGAAGTGGGACAAGGAACGATTACACCTGCTTCCAGAAGAGAGTGAAAAACAGGTGTAATGCCTGAGGCTGCCTCAGGTTTCAGTGGATACTGTGGTATTTTTGGTCGATAAGAAGATTTAGGAGTAATTTGGATGGGCTCCTGACCTTTTATCAGACCTACATCATACTTTGTCTGGGCCCACAATGTGGGTGGAACAGCAGAGAGGTCTGGGTTGTCTGAAGTCATTGTAGGCAGTGTTAGTCATGCAGAGGTGTCAATCACTTCTTTGAATGGGGTGACCGGAAGTGATGAAATAAGTGGTTGTCTGTACATCTCCAGAGCAGGAGAGTAGAAACAAGTGTCAAGTGGTTGCCAGTCAGATGCACAATGGGCTCTCAGTGCTAGAGGGCCTAGAGAGCGCCACTGAGCTTCAGGAGGTTTAGCAAGAGAAACATGAGGAAATGAGTCAGGTACTGTGAAATAGCATGTTTGTGGTGTGACATCATCTGTGAGGCATGTCAACAGGAAACATGTGGTCTTTGTCCAGCAGATATCTGTAGTATGTAAGTCAGTTGGTGGTGTTTGCATGAATGAATCTCCTAGCTGATCAGCTGGGTCTGAAGTAACACGAGCAGTGCAATGCAGCTGTTGTTCATGCATGAATGTGCATGAAGGTGGAAGTCTATCTTTGGCCATAGAGAGCAAGGCT
>NW_023619357.1:0-10107 GCF_014905685.2 Nematolebias whitei
CCAGTCTAATATAGGGGAGCATGGTGCTTGGTTCTGTGGCCATACTCTGGTTTCTGGTTTCAACTAGCTAGGAATTGGCTTCAGTTGCTCTATTCCTTGGATCCCTTTCTTCTCTAACTCAACTGTGTTTTTATCTAACACTTTTCTCACTCTGTCTGTGGTGTTATATTTGGGCTTCACTGCAACTGCTGATGGGTGATCCTGTGCTCTGACCCACACCTTCTGTCCTACCCTGAATGGGGCCTCAGAGTCTGACTGTTCCTCTTTATCCTCAGAGCTCCGCCCAACTTCAGGCGTGCTAAACCGTCGTTGGTTGAGCTCTTCTGAGGGGGAGGGTCTACTAGCTCGTCTCCTGTCATTCAAGGCTTGCCCTATCTCCACAGTTTTAGTACTCCATTCTTTGGTATTAGCATTTTTAGCTATCCAATTTTTGACTAAACCTATGGCTCTTTCTGCTACTCCATTGGCTTGAGGTGTGTAAGGAGGCGAATAAACGCGCATGACTCCAAAAGTCTGACACCAGTGATCTACCTGTGCATTGCGGAAGTGTGTCCCATTATCGGTTCTCAACTCTTTTGGAACTCATAACGACCCACAGACCTGTTCCAGCATACTAACAACACTGTTGCCATTAGCTTTTCTAGCAGGTTTCACCACCACGTACCCTGACATCGAGTCTACCAGCACTAGAAGGTATTTCTCTCCCTTCTTGCCTGTAACTCCCATAGGCCCAGCTACATCCATGCATACTGAACCCCATGGTGTGGTACTTTTGATGGTCTGTCCATCCACTCGGTGCCCTCGCCTTCCTGCGTTGTATTGACCACATACATCACAGTTTTGCAACAACTTGCGGACCTGTTTTAATGGGACCCTGAGCTCCTGACACTCCAATTCCTTACGTGTGGGTTGTACGCCTGCATGACCTAGACCCTCATGCACGCCCCGTACAACCTGCTCCACATACTTCTCTGGGACTCTCCGACCTTCGGAGGTTCTGTCCCACTCCTCGATCCCGACAAAGACTATTTTTCTCTGCTGTACATAACGGTCAACTTCTTCGTTGCCTTGCCAGTATTTTCCTTCTCTAGTGTGGGCCTTCTGGTGCTCTACTTTTAACTTCAGATTTAGCCTGATTTCAGCTATTTTCTTCCACAAGTCATGGTGAGCTACCACTTTGCCCTTCGCACTTTCAAATCCATTTTCTTCCCAGATGGCTAGATCCTCATTTAGAGCTTGTGCACAATAGTGGCTGTCTGTCACTACTTTAGCTGTTCTTATCCTCTTGTGAGTTAGTTCTAGCAGCCCTTCGAGTACTGCCATAACTTCTCCTGTTTGTGCACTTCCCTGAACTCTCCCCCTTCTACGGCAGCACTCGTTCCCCTGATATTTGAGGATAAATCCCCAGTGTGCTACCTGATCTGACCCTTTTTTGGATCCATCCGTGTAGAGAGTCCAGTCGTGCTGCTTCGGTTCTTCGGGCACTTCTTTGGCTGCTTTTTTACTCACTGGCTGTGCAGGGCCTATCTCCAAATCGGGATCTAATAGAATATCTTCCCATCTACCCCACCTTGTGTTAGTGGCTTTGGTACTTTCTATTGTCCCTTTTCTGAGGTACTTGTGCACTTGGCTTTGTGTCACTACTCTAATAGGCTGCCCCTGGGCCAAATCTTTTAATGTCCCCCAGTATCTAGCAAGCACTGCTAGCTCTTTTTCTTCCTGAGGAAACTTTTTCTCTACTGAGGTCAAGGTGTAACTCCATAGAGTGACTAATCCACCATTTTTGTTCTTTACGGCTATCATGGCATCATCACTGTCGCAGCTGACTTCAGCTATGAGTTTTGTCATTAGGCTTCTTGGTTCTAGCCTTACTGCTTCCTGAATCTTTTTCCTAAGTTCTTCTAAGTTCTGTTGGTTTTCTGCTGTCCAGACCCATAATTTCTTGCTATTCGTTTGACTGTCATTTTCTTTTTTCTTTAGGCAGGCATACAGTGGTTTGGCATATCTCTGATAGTTAGGGACATGATCTCTCACATAATTACACAGTCCTAAGTTCTTCTGTAAGTCGTTCTCTGACTCAGGAGGCTGAATTTGCTCGAGTTTCTCCCTATACCCTTCTGAGAGTCCTAGGTCTGCTGTCACTTGAAACCCTAAATAATTCACTTGGAACTGTCCAAGCTGGCATTTTTTCAAATTCAGTTTCAATCCTGCCTCTGTGACTCGCTGCACCACTTTAGCTAACCTCTCCAGGTGCTCTTCCTCTGTGTCATCTGCGATAAACACATCGTCGATGTAAATTGTGGCACCTAAGTCTTTGAGCACGTCCATCACGACTGACTGAAATACATTAGGAGAGTTTTTATATCCCTGTGGTAGCTGCTGCCAAACATAACTTTTTCCCTGGTGGGTAAAAGCTGTCTTTCCCTGTGATTGTTTTGCCAGCCTAAGAGAGAAAAATCCATTTGCTAAATCGATGCAAGATTTGTACTTTTTCACTTGTAGAGTTTTTAGGGTGCCCTGCGGGTTGATTAGGCTCGCTCTGTTGGCTACTGTTCGTCTGTTAAGGGCTTTAAAATTAATCACTGGTCGCCATCCTCCTCCTGCGAATTCGGGTTTCTTAACTGCCTGGATTGGGCTGTTAGTTATGGGGTTTGTTTCTTCTCTTATAATTCCTAACGCTCCTAATTCTTTCACAATTTTGTTCATTTCTTCAACTGCTCCTGGATTTAGAGGATATTGTCTCACGGGCGGGTGTACTCCTCCTTCGATTATATGTACAAACTTTGGGCCTAGGTCTCCACAATCATTTTTAAATCTGGCTATTGAGGCTTTCTCTAATATTTGTTTTAACTTCTCTTTCCCAGCCGGGGAGAAGTCACTCTCATCTATTTTTTGCTTTGTCACTTCAGGGATATTTACAGGTTTATACCAGTCTTCGGACTCACCTTGTTTGTGTGTGAACCCTATTTTTACTAGCCTAGATTTTAACTTCTCTAACCTTCTGTTTAAGGCTCTTCGGTTCTTTTTTGGTCTCTTTAGTTCTTTCAGATCTGTAATTGTCATAAGGTTATAAGGCCCTTTTATCCACACAATTCCTTGCCATAACCCGTAAGGCATTGTTTCAATTTTTCCGTTTGCTAACTGAACTGTCAGGTGTCCTACTGTTTTTAGGTTCCTGCGGGTCATAGACACCTCTGCTCCAGAATCTATTAGGTAAGGTTCTCCCTCTACTTTAGTGTAGATTTCGTCCCCTTCCCAATAGGCATCTTCCAGAGTGACCCGCAACCTATCTGCCATTATTTGGCTGGCCCTCCACTCCCTTTTTCACGGGATTCATGGAGGGCTCTTTTCTCTTCTGGGGTCAGTTTTGCATATTCTTCTGGGGGTAGGTATTTACCACCCTTCTGTGGTGTGGAGTTTGAAGCTGGAGCTGAAAATCGTTTTGGTTGTTGGTCCCTATATTGAGGCTCTGACTGCCTTGGTGGTCTTTCCCTGTACCGTGTCCCTTGCTGTCTCGGGAACTGTTCTCTGTATTGTGGCTGTTGAGGGGCCTTTTGTGTCGGCTTTGGCGGTTTTTGGCTTTGCCTGCTCTCACTTTTCTTCTTTTCTTCCCAGAACAGCTGTTCTAGGTCATATGATTTCACTGCCTGGTCTATCTGGGCGTCATTAGTTTCATGAGGCATTCTGGCAAAGGTGAGCTCTCCCCTTCTTCCCTTGGATACTATCCTTAGGGCTTTAACATACCTTTTAGGGGGAATTACTTGTTTAAGTTGATACCAGACTGGGGTGAGGCGTTGGCCTTGATCCATGCGCATTCTCGCCCGCTGAATGTGAGAGTCTTCATCGTCCATGTCTTCTAGAACTAGTTTCTCATACTGGCTTTGAGCCGATTCCCCTTTACTCATCGGGTTTGTGGTGACATTACCTAGCCACAACTTTTTTGCTGCATCACACTCAGTGGAGCTAACTACCATGGGCCACACATCTTTGATGTATTCTTCAGTGGTCTCCTGGGGTTGTTTCTCTCTCACTAAGGTTTTCAGCTTCTTGTACTCACGATAACTGTCAGTTTCTGGGCCTGGGGCTTGGTTTTGTCTAGCCTGCCTGGGCTCATGGGTTGATTCAGGCACTTGATATGGTGGGCTTGTCTCGGCCGGGTATGTAACATCTTCCTCATCAGCCGATATTTCATCTCGCAATTTCTTTTCTGTTTCTTGGGCATATTTGTAGGCCGTCTTTTTCATTCTTCTCAGCATCACATCATGTACAATTCCTAAGTACGCGGTCCTAAACTTACTGGTTAAGGGTTTGTGGGCTGCTAATGTGGGGTATGAGGGCATCATTAAAATGTTGGCCCACTCTCCCAAAGTAGCTTTAACAGTCAGTTCCACTGTCTCTTCTGACCTGTCTGCCCATACTGGTGGAATGTCACAGTGATTTTGGCCAGCTTCAGGGATGTAAGTTCGACGCCCATCACTCGCCTGCACCGGGCCCCAACTCAAGTCCCTGGCTAACCTTTCTGATACTCTATGTACGTCCAATATTTCTACTCCCTTCTTTTGTCCTTTTCTTTGTCCTATTCTTAATGGCTTAACTGGACCGTCGTATTGCCCTGCTATTGATTCTAGACTGGCACTACCTTCGTCATCGGTGTCTTCCTGACTCGGGTCTGCGTCTGGTTCTCCTTGAGAGCTCTCGTCGTCATCCTCCTCACTCTCTATGTTTAAGGGTTGTATTTTTGCGAATGTTTCTCTTTTTGGCTGTCCTTCTCGTGAGTCTGCTCCGCTTCTGCGTCGTCTTGTGGTTGAACTTATCAGGTCATTTTTTGAGGGTGAGGTCAGGGACATTTTCGACCCCTGAGGACTGATCCTTAACGGGTCTTCACTTTTCTTGGCTCCCGGTGATGATCCCGGTGTCGATGATTTTTCTGTGTCTTCTTTCCCTAACTTTAGGGGTTCTTTGATTGGTTTTTCTTCTTGTTTTGTCATTGCGGCCACAACCCTGGATTTCCGATCTTCATCTAGATGAGTGGGGGTCACTATAATCATCTCTTTTAAGTGGGCTTCCGCTGGCATATCTTTGGCCAGGTACGTCATTGAATTGACCGCTACTCTCTCAGCTGTTTCCCACTGCAAATGATGGGACCGGAGCCCATCTATCCCTATCACTATGCGCCTGAAGCCGAACTCTATGGCTCGGAACACTCCTTTCTGCAGAGCTTCTAACATTTCCCTGAGATATCTGGTATTATCGGTTGCTTCTTTATAGCTTCGAATTGGGATGTGTATTATCGCATAGTACGGAGCATCAGCTCCACTGGTCATTCTTGTTTTTGGCTCTTTGCTATTTGGTTCACTAACAAGTTGTTTTATTTCAGCTTGGTACTCTCTGCCAGCTACTTTCTTTAGAGCTTTTTTGTAGGTCGAGTTATGGATTTTGTACTTATGATTTGTAAATACCAGTAATGCATCCGCTTCTATAGACCATGGTGTCCCTATCACTTGGTATACACGGGTACCATTTTGAAACTTCACACATTGAGTCTCCTTCGGGAGTGGTTCTAGAGTGGGACCAGAGTGGGACAGAACCTGTTTGAGCCCTGCTGTTTGCCTGATTTTCTTTTGTTTCTTTTGAGAATTTTCTTTTTCCCCTTCCTCTTGACTGGAATATGACTCAGATTCTGGCTTTAGGTGTTTTTCTTTAGCCTTCTTTTTCCTGTGAATTTTTGGGGTTTCCCCTAAGGGGCTCTTTATAAGATTCTCCTGCTTATTCGGCTGGTCTTTTAGTGGTTCCGTCGGCTCCTGTTTCCATACTCCTCGCAACTCCCCTCCTTTCCATCCTGTTTCAGTGGCTCCGAGTTTCCCCATCCTCTCCACTATGCTTTGGGCAAGATTGTCTAGGTTCTTGTTAACCTGTTCCATATACACTTTACACCCTGTGTTCTCATTATTACTTTCTTCAGGTTTGTTTCCTCCTGTGATTATACTTGTGAATAATTTTATTCGCTCTGCTCTCGTTTCGTCGTCTGTATCGAAATCTGAGCTGTATTTGGGAGTTTCCCTGTACCTACTCAGGTCTGGAGTGGAGCTCACAAACGTGGGGGGGTGATGAGAATGGTGATGAGAGGCTGGAACAAAAGCTCTCTTTTTTGGCTTCGCACCTCCGGAGTTTTCTTCTTCTATTTTGAATTTGAGGGGGGGGTATGTTCTTTTTGACCAGATCTACCACTAATTCGTTTTGGTTTTCTTCATTTTCCGACGCTTCAGGGGTTTGTACAACGGAACTTTGCTCACTTTTCGGATCCATTTCTAATTTTCTTTCTTTCCTATATTCTCTCATTCTTGTCAATTCCATTTCGCACTCCTTGTATCTTGCCGCTGCTCTTGTTTCAGGGTTTGTGGTGAGCCATCCCAATCCTGTTACTCTGGCTATCATTTTTACTAGGGGGTCATACTCTGCTGAGGGACTAATTACAGACACTATTGTTGCATCCCTTGGTGTCTCTATCTGTTGTATCCACCATTGTAACCATTTTTTAACTTCTTTTTTGGATTTTATCTCGCCTGGGTCTCTTAGTACTGCTGTCTGAATTCCTTGCCGGATATTTGTACAGTAGTATATCCCAGTCTCTTCCATATATTTTGTCAGAGTTTGTACTAGGGTTCCCTCATCTACCTTGAGGTTGCTTTCTTTTAGTGCTTCTCTTACTGTTGGATGCCATGTGCCATATCCTTTCCCATACAGGATGACTTGCATTTTTGTCACTCCTCCTGCTGATTTTCCTCCTGTACTTTGTACCATTGTCTTTTGGCCATCTTTCTTTCCTTCTACTGGTTCCTGTTCTTCTTGGCTTGTCTGTGTCGGCTTGGAACCTCCTAGCTCTGCACTCGTCGATGCCCCTCCTGAGGCCATCGTTATGTCTTTTCTCATCGGGTCAAGGTTGTCGGTCCTCAAATTCTCCAGACTTTATCCTAACGTTTTGGACTAGGACAGACTAGCTGCTTGCCTACGACTCTGGATTATGGTCAGTAACCCTCGTAAGCCTTCTACCCCTCCTCACTAGCCTCTAGTGATCTATTGGGGGTACTAACTGGGGGGTTTCCCAGTCACTAACAGCTCCTTACTCTCTAAAGCTGCTCTATCGACGCCTATCAGTCCTCTGTAGCGCGCCTTCACTTCAGGGACCATTCTGGTCCCATCTGGGGTGCCATGTCTGCTTCCCGATAAGCAAAGGTAACCACTGGAAGTAGCGATAAGCACCTTTGCTTGCAGCCTCTCCTCCAAGGGGTCCGGAAGCTAACTTCAGCGTCGTGGTATTACCTGTAGCTGTCTAAAGTAGCCTCATTAAGGCTGCGACGAGGTGATTCATCCAGAATATTAACAACCTTAAATCCGTGAGTCACACCCTGATCTCACTCTGTTACCTCGAACCTCTAAGCAGCAGGGATGGATCTTCTGGTCCAGAGAAACTCGCGTTGTGGCCGCTCACCTCTTACTTTAGCGTTGCAATTGTTAACTGTTCTAGTAATCTTTAGGGCCCTGGAAATGGGCACAAGGGTGTTGTCTCTCAGTAGCTAATAAACCTTTCAAAACCTCCTTTATTGGTGTTGTTAAGTGAACCAAGCATTACCATGTTTTTGTTCATTAAAGGTGAAATAATAGTCCAGAATTATTCATTTTGCGTTGCTTTAATCAATAGTTTGGCAGGGGATACAGCGTCAGGCACAATTTTATAATGATTAAATTTCATAAGTACATAGGATACACTTTCTTCCCTAAGTGAGGCGGTGACTACTATCTGAGGAATTCTAAACCTCAAGAGCCCTTGAGGATTTATAGATACTGCCTTCACATAGACCTTTCACAAATCAAGCCAAAAGATGTTCTCCCTCAACTCCCTCATGAACCAGAAGCACCTTCGAGCAAGTCTCACCAGTAACCAATTCAGTACTCCCAAATTTATTCTGTATGCTGTTCTTCCAATTTGATGAAATAATTTAATCAGAGCAGAGTAAGAATGAGGTCGTCCGCTTACCATGATTTTGAGGCGACCCTTAGTGAGTCACTGTGATGGTAAGGGCATATTTCCAGTTCTCTAGGAGAGAGACACCGGCCGAACCTCGAAGGCAAGCACAGCTATCCCAACTTAGAGGATCAGAATTTTGGACGGGCCCAGGTCAAGCTATTAATAGAAGTAGGAAGCTCATCCAGTTTAAGTATCGATGAACGAAAGCTTAAATCCAATCCCATCTCGGTGAAGAAAAGAATTAACTTCCAACATCGTCTCAAGACTGGTAAAATCCAACTCCTTTTTGGGCTCCTTCTGATCCGACGAGCTGCCTCTTGCCTGTAATTCCCTCTGCTCGGCTCTCCAGTTCAGCTTTGACTCTGCATTGACCAAGTTCAATCCGTTCAGTCTGTATTTAAAGACCTCTTTTTCCCTCCTCCTCTTAAGGAGGGGTTTTGGAAAATTACATCATCTCTCTTCCAGTAACTTGTCTGCTGTTTTGCACCTCAACCGGTTTAGACCAGTTTTCTGGTACTTTCCAGAACTTTGTTTTGCTCAAAAATGCGTCATCATGAGATGAGCTGAGTTCGAACTCCATGACATCTTGTTCTCTTTCTACTGCTCGAGGCAAGCCCAGGCTTGTCCTAGGTGGGCATGTCCAGACTTGTTCACTGTTACATGAGGCCTGAGCACTGCTCTTCAACTTCAACACTTCACAAGTAAAAGTAAATCACACAATCATACAATAGATTATACAATTTCTTAAAAAACAGTAAAACACTTTTGGTTACACATTATCATCTTTAGCTTGATTTAAAGCAGGAGTTCAGTCCTTCTGTTCTCAGCTGCTGAGGAGAACTTTGATCAGGCTTCACCTTTATTAAAGCTGGTTGTCTGTCATGCATCATCACTACAGACACCTGGTTTATTGACAACACATATTGTAACATAAAATGATTAATCTCACATCCCTACAGTTTAATCTCACCTGTGGTTTTGTGGTGTCAAACTAGGGGTGTAGATTTTGGGGGAATCAACAAACAAAGAATTAGAGTTTATGTTTTGATTTGAATAACAGCAATAAAGTTAACGTTCAGTCTTGTACAGCCAGGGGGAGTATTTGTCCTCTGACAGCCAAGCTGGGTCAAAGCCAGTCATCTGGTAGTGGGTGGTGTTTGGGTGGAGCTGCAGTGAGTCACTGGCTGCTACAACCATCTTACCCAGCAGCTCTTTCTCATCATTTCCATCAATGCTGTCCCTGTAGATCCTGGAGAACTTCATGCCATCTATGCAGACCGGTTGTGTTATGGAGAGTTCAGGAAACTGCTCGACTGAATTCTCTATTTAAAGTCATATAAAACATCAAAAGTAGAGGAAGAAGCTTTTGTCAGAACGTCAAAGTGTTGTTTTAAAATAAGAGCTTGAGATCAGATTCATAAGAGTTACAAACTTTACATTATTATCCATTTTTACTGTCACTTATTCTGCTGCACCAAACACTTAACACATTGTCTAAAAGTTTCCAGGTTCTGTGATGAAGGTCGCTCTGCTGAGTCATTGGTTGCCATGGATACGCCCACATGTATGGGCGGAGCCGAATTGGGAGGGGCAGCACTTCAGGCAGGAAGATATGCAGACTAAAAAGTAAGCCTCACACAGACAGTGGCTCTGTGAAAACTTTCACTCAGTCAAAGCTCAAGTAATAATAACAATAATAATAATAATAAGACATATTTACTGTATTTTAAAATTTGGGAGTAGCTGGAGTTACACTCTTTGAAATTTCTTCATAAGTTTTCTATTTATTGTAAATAATGTGTTGCTGCAGTTTTTTCTTGTTGACATTTTTATCAGGTTGTATTTTCTTTAGTAACTCTACAGGAACATGTTGTTCAAATCAACCCTGGACATCAGAACCTGCTGAGTCCGGTCTTCTTGTGGCTCCTTCCTAGTCTCCAGCAGAGGAGCTTCCATATCAATCTATGCTGCAGCTGCTGCTGAGATGGAGGGGGTGGGGGGCTGTTACCTGGACAACGGAGACAAGACGCAGTCCTCTGAGCTCTCCTACGACTCTGAGCTGCAGGTGAAGCTGTGGAAAA
>NW_023619358.1:0-10103 GCF_014905685.2 Nematolebias whitei
TGTGTTGCCTACGCTCATTCAGATCCACCAGAACCGTCTTCCTGTCCCAGCCTTAGTGGACTCTGGTGCGGAACAGAATTTAATTAGTTTAGATCTTGTCCAAGAATTATCTCTTCCTACTCAAGAGATTTCCCCTGTATCTATTGCTGGGGTGACTGGGGAGACTTTAGCCCAGATCAGTCTCAAGACTTCAGGTCTTCATTTAATCATTTCTGGCAATCACCATGAGATTATAGATTTTTTTGTATTCGAGTCTCCTACTCCCCAACTAATTCTTGGTTATCCTTGGTTAAGGGAACACAATCCTACGATTAATTGGAGGTTAGAGAGAATTGAGAGATGGAGTGACAAATGTTTGAAACTATGTCTGCGTTCAGCTGTCTCTAGTCAACCTGTCGAGACTGTACCGCTTGAAGAAATAGATATTTCTGCAATCCCCTCTGTTTATCTTGACTTAGCCCCTGTGTTCAGTAAGCAACGTGCCCTCTCTTTACCTCCTCACCGTCCCTACGATTGTGCAATCGACCTCCTTCCTGGTGCCCCATTACCTGCCAGTCGGTTGTACAACCTGTCGGGACCCGAGAGGGAGTCGATGAGGGAGTACATTGAAGCATCACTTGAGTCTGGTATCATTCGTCCTTCTACTTCTCCTGTTGGAGCTGGATTTTTTTTTGTGGCTAAGAAGGATAAGACCTTACGTCCGTGTATTGATTACAGGGCTCTTAACAGTATAACTGTAAAGAATAAGTATCCCTTACCTTTAATTGATTCTATATATGAACAGCTTCATTCCGCTACCATTTTCTCTAAATTGGATCTCAGGAACGCGTACCATTTGGTGCGAATTAGAGAGGGGGACGAGTGGAAGACCGCTTTCAGAACACCACTCGGACATTTTGAATATTTAGTAATGCCGTTTGGCTTAACTAATGCACCTGCTGTTTTCCAGGCATTGGTCAATGATGTCCTGCGAGATTTTCTTGGTGACTTTGTCTTTGTCTATTTAGATGACATTCTCATTTATTCCCGAGACGAGACAGAACACATTAAACATGTACGCAGGGTTCTTCAGAGACTTTATGAGAATCAGCTATTTGTGAAGGGGGAGAAGTGTGAGTTTCATGTCTCTTCAGTATCCTTTTTGGGATTCATTTTCGAGGGTGGTAGTTACAGAACAGACCCCGAGAAGACCAGGGCGGTGGAGGAGTGGCCGGTTCCAGTGAATAGGAAACAGCTACAACGTTTTCTAGGTTTTGCTAATTTCTATAGGCGATTCATTAGAGACTACAGCCGCATCGCCGCTCCTCTCTCTCAATTAACCTCCATCAACCGAATTTTCAAATGGACCCCTGAGGCAGATGCCGCTTTTGGCAAACTTAAGAGACTTTTTTCCGCTACACCAGTCCTTTGTCATCCTGACCCTAAGCTCCAGTTCATTCTTGAGGTAGATGCCTCAGACACTGGGGTGGGCGCAGTTCTTTCGCAACGTTCTCCCAGTGACAACAAGATCCATCCTTGTGCCTTCTTCTCACGACGGCTGTCACAGGCTGAGAGAAATTATGACGTTCGCAACCACGAGTTATTGGCAGTGAAACTGGCTCTGGAGGAATGGCGCCATTGGCTAGAGGGTACTACAATCCCTTTTTTGATATGGACAGATCATAAGAACCTTACCTACCTGAGAGATGCAAGGAGGTTAACCCCCAGACGGGCACGATGGTCTCTCTTTTTCAATCGTTTTCATTTCATTCTGACCTTTAGGCCTGGCTCTAAGAATGCCAAGCCAGATGCCCTTTCTCGTCAGTTCTCTCCCTCAGATGCTCCGGAAACCGAGGAGAACATTATCCCACCAGTCTGTGTCGTGGGAGCTCTCACCTGGGACATTGAAAGGGAGGTCTTGGACGCACAAGAGGATGAGCCTGACCCCGGCACAGGTCCCTGCGGTAGACTTTTCGTCCCCTCCAACATGAGGAGTAAGGTTTTGGACTGGCTTCATTCTCACAAACTGTCCTGTCACCCTGGTACCTCTCGTATGCGCTCTCTCGTTAAGACTCGTTTTTGGTGGCCCACTCTCAACCGAGATGTCAAGTCATTTGTTTCAGCCTGCCCGACCTGCGCCAAGAATAAGACTGGTAATCAGCCTCCTGCCGGACTCCTTCAACCCTTACCCACACCCAGCCGTCCCTGGTCGCATATTGCTGTAGACTTTGTCACTGGACTGCCTCCCTCGGAAGGTAATACCACCATCCTTACAGTCATCGACCGTTTTTCTAAAGCAGCTCATTTCGTCCCCCTTCCTAAGCTTCCCTCTGCTTTTGAGACGGCTCAACTCCTTATACAACATGTCTTCCGTCTTCATGGTATTCCCTCAGATATAGTTTCGGATCGGGGTCCCCAATTTATCTCTCAGGTCTGGAAGAGTTTCTGTACAACGTTGGGGGCGACTTCCAGTCTCACATCAGGCTACCACCCCCAATCGAATGGCCAGGCTGAGCGTTGCAACCAGGAGCTCGAGACCGCTCTCCGGTGCGTCGCCGAACGTAACCCATCGGCCTGGAGCCTACACTTGGTTTGGGTCGAATACGCCCACAACGCTCACAAATCATCTGCCATAGGTATGTCTCCGTTTGAGGCCTCACTTGGATATATTCCTCCCTTATTTCCCAGCCAGGAGATCGAGGTATCAGTCCCGTCTGTCTTGCATCACTTCCGCCGTTGCCGACGAGTCTGGCGTCAAACCAAAGCGGCTCTTTCTCGCACCGCAACCCAGCAGAAGAGGTTTGCTGACCGTCATCGATCTGCAGCCCCGTCCTATCAGGTGGGTCAAAGAGTCTGGCTTTCCACTAGGGACATTAATATTAAGGACACCCCGAGGAAGATGGCCCCCCGATTCATCGGTCCCTTCCCTATCACAAGGCTCATTGGTCAGTCTGCAGTACGTCTTCAACTCCCTACTTCTATGAGGATACACCCCACGTTTCACGTCTCCCAAGTTAAGCCGGTCTCCGAGAGCCCCTTGTGCCCACCTTCCGACCTCCCTCCGCCCGCCCGACTGATTGACAATCACCCGGCCTTCACTGTCAGGACCATCCTGGACGTTCGTCGCCGAGGCCGGGGATTCCAATATCTGGTCGATTGGGAGGGTTATGGTCCTGAGGAGAGGTCCTGGATTCCTCGTTCCTTTATCCTGGATCCCAGCCTCATCACCAATTTCTTCCGTGCCCACCCGGAGAAGCGCCACAGGTCGCCTGGAGGCGATTCTTGAGGGGGGGGTACTGTAAGGTTTCCACTGCCTGCAGCCTTCTCCATGATGGCCGCCAATTGACACCAGCTGACGGCTATCCACCTGATGAGGAGCAACACTACTTAAGGCTGCAGTCCAGTGTGAACCAGTGCTGGAGCATTGTGCCTCATTTGGTATTTATGCCTTCAGCCTGAAAGAGTGTGAATCTGAGATCACTACTTACCTTATGATTTTTGTGTCTACAGTTTTCTGTGAACTCGTGGATCCTGTTTGCCTGCCAGCTCTGCCTCATTGCCTCTCACTTGCCAGTCCTGCCTCGCCTGCCACAGCCTGTTGGACTCATCTGTCCCTCGGTCTGTCCTTTTCCTCTACTCTGGAGTCTGGGTGATACCTCCTGAGTCTCGCTTCAACACCTACACCTGTAAGAGAAAACAAACAAAGTTATCTGCAGCAAAGCATCCTTTCAACCAGAACCTTTTCTGATACCGTTCTCTCTTCCAGACGCTCCAGGAACCACAAGTGTACTATTTCACTGTAAATATAATAAACACTGTTACCTTTGCTACTCTGAGTTTGGCTTATTCCTGGTTTTCGTACTACTCTGGGTTCAGTCTGTTGTGACAAGTTTCTCAAGTTTATAAATAGGAATGCTCTCCCATTCATGTCTAATACAGGCCTCTAACTGTTCGATCGTCTTGGGCCTTCTTTGTCGCACCTTCCTCTTTATGATGCGCCAAATGTTCTCTATAGGTGAAAGATCGGGACTGCAGGCTGGCCACTTCAGTACTCGGATCCTTCTCCTACGTAGCCATGATGTTGTGATTGCTGCAGAATGTGGTCTGGCGTTATCGTGTTGATAAATGCAGGGTCTTCCCTGAAAGAGATGACATCTAGATGGGAGCATATGTTGTTCTAGAACCTGAACATAGTTCTCTGCAGTAAAGGTGCCTTTCCAGACATGCAAGCTGCCCATGCCACAAGCGCTCATGCAACCCCATACCATCAGTGATGCAGGCTTCTGAACGGAGTGTTGATAACAACTTAGGCTATCCTTGTCCTCTCTGGTCTGGATGACATGGCGTCCCAGTGTTCCATAAAGAACTTCAAATCGTGACTCATCTGACCACAGAACAGTCTTCCATTTTGCCACACTCCATTTTAATTGACCCCTGGCCCAGTGCAAACGTCTGAGCTTGTGGAGCTTGCTTAGAAAAGGCTTCCTCTTTGCACTGTAGAGTTTCAGCTGGCAACAGCGGATGGCACGGTGGATTGTGTTCACTGACAATGCTTTCTGGAAGTATTCCTGAGCCCATTCTGTTATTTCCTTGACAGTGGCATTCCTGTTTGAGGTGCAGTGACGTTTAAGGGCCCGGAGATCACGAGCATCCAGTAGAGTTTTACGGCCTTGACCCTTACGCACAGCGATTGTTCCAGATTCTCTGAATCTTGTGATGATGTTATGCACGGGTGATGATGATAACTTAAAAGTCTTTGCTATTTTACACTGGGTAACACCATTCGGGTATTGCTGAACTATCTTTCTGCGCAACAATTGTAGAATTGGTGATCCTCTTACCATCTTGGCTTCTGAGAGACACTGAAACTCTGAGAAGCTCTTTTTATACCCAATCATGTTGTCAATTGACCCAATTAGTGTTAATTGGTCTTCCAGCCGTTCTTTATATGCTCAATTTCTTTTCCAGCCACTTATTGCTACTTGTCCCAACTTTTTTGGGATTTGTTGACACTGTGAAATTTTGAATCAACATATTTTTCCTTTAAACTGTTACATTTACTCAGATAAAACTTTTGATCTGTCATCTATGTTATATTATGAATAAAATATTACATTTGCCATTTCCACATCATTGCATTCAGTTTTTATTCACAATTTATTCAGTGTCCCAACTTTTTTGGAATCCGGTTTGTATACACCAAGCACTCATAACATAAAAACATTGAACATCAGCACAAACATGAACATGAGTCTGTGTGAGCGGATGTGCACGCATGAACACATCAACATTAAAACAGATCAGCAGCAACATGAAACAGATCAGCAGCAAACATGATGTGATTTTTCACAGTTATTATTCTGGGTAGAGATTCATGAGTCTAACAGCCTCAGGGTAGAAGCTGTTCCTCAGTCTAGTGGTTCTACACTTAATGCTCCTCAACCTGAGGGGAGTGGGGCAAAAAGTGTGTGTGCTGGGTGAGTGAGGTCCTTCATGATGCAGGTGGCCCTCTTCCTGCATCTGAAGGTGTAAATGTCTGTGATGGTGGGGAGGCTGACTCCGACAGTCTTCTGTGCAGCCTTGACCACTCTCTGCAAAGCTTTTCTTTCTGCAGCTGTGCAGCCTCCAGGCCGCACGTTGATGCTGGAGCACAGGATGCTCTCCACTGCACACCTGTAGAAGGAGGTGAGGACTGAGCTTCCCAGACCAGCTCGTCTCAGCCGCCTGAGGAAGTAGTCTCTGATGAGCTTTCTTGATCAGGCTGGTGGTGTTGTTGCTCCAGCTGAGGTTGTCATTCATGTGTACACCCAAGTACTTGTAGCTGGAGACCACTTCCACTGCAGCTCCTCTTATGTTCAGGGGGGTGTAGATGTTTTTATTCCTTCTCAAGTCCACAATCATCTCCTTTGTCTTCTTCACATTAATGTGAAGGTTATTCTCTTTGCACCAGCTCTCCAGGTGTTCCACTTCTTGCCTGTAGCTGGACTCATCATTGTTTGTGATGATTCCCACCACCGCTGTATCATCTGCAAACTTTAGAATGTGACAGCCTGGATGGGTATCTGCACAATCATACGTGAGTAAACAGTAGGGGGCTCAACACACAGCCCTGAGGAGAGCCAGTGCTGAGGGTTATGGTAGAGGAGGAGAAGTTGTGGATCCTCACTAACTGTGGTCTGTTTGTTAAGAAGTCTAGTACCCAGTTGCAAATGGAGGGGCTTAGTTCTAGTGCGGATAGTTTGTCCATCAGTGTTTGGGGGATCATGGTGTTGAGGGCAGATGTGAAGTCCACAAAGAGCATTTGGACGTAAGAGTTTTTCTGCTCCAGGTGGTTGAGCGCAGTGTGGACCACAGAGGAGATGGCATCCTCTGTTGATCGGTTCTCACGGTATGCATACCGATGAGGGTCCTCGTTGATGTTGATGGTTGTTTTGATGTGAGTCATGACCAGTTTTTCAAAGCATTTAGCAACTATCGGGATGAGGGCCACTGGCCGATAGTCATTCAGACCAGTCACTGTAGAGCTTTTTGGGACTGGGATGATGGTGGCAGTCTTCAGGCAGGTGGGAACTGTCTCCAGGGTAAGTGAGGTGTTGAAGATGTCTGCCAGCACCAAGCAGAGCTGATCGGCACATTCCTTCAACACTTTTCCAGGAATGTTGTCTGGGCCAGTTGCTTTGTGCGGATTAATCCTCCTGAAAGTACTCCTTACTTTGGCTGAGATCACGCTGAGATGCTCTTCATCCGGTGGTGAGGTGAGTCTGGTGCTGGGTGGTCTGTTCGGGTCTTCAAAGCGTGCATAGAACTTGTTGAGGGCATCAGGCAGAGATGGGTCTTTGGGGCATTGTTCACTTCTTCCTTTATAATCTGCTATGCACTTAATGCCCCTCCACGTGCTCCGAGGGTCTTGTGAGATGAATTGACCCTCAATCCTCTGTGCATATTTGCCCTTGGCCTTCTTAATACCAGCAACCAGCTCTTTTCTTGTCCTACTCAGCTCCTCTGAGTTTCCAGACCTGAAGGCAGTGTTCCTGGCTTCCAGTAGGGTGCACACCTCTGCATTCAGCCATACATAACATATCTGATAGTGGAGACGGTATCAATGATGTACTAATGTAACCCAGAACTGAGGATGTGTATTGGTCTAGATCAAGCGATCCTCCATTTTCAGCAGCTTCTCTGAAAACCTGCCAGTCTGTTCGGTCAAAACAATCTCTCAGTATGGGGCCACTGTCCTGGATCCAACATTTAACTTTCTTTTGTACCGGTCTGGAGCGTCTCAGCGGGGGCATGTAAGCAGGAGCCAGGAAGATAGAGATGTGGTCTGACAGTCCTAGGTCTCAGTCTCCAGCTACAACATAAAGAGCCTCGGGGTGTTTGCTCTGCAGCAAGCTGATGATATCATGTAGCTCCTGCAGTGATTCATTAGCATTAGTGTCCGGAGGAATGTAAACGACTGTGATGAAAGTCACTGTGAACTCGCGGGGTAGATTATGTGGCTGACATTTCACTCTTATTTGCTCCAAAGCCTATGAGCATGAGCTATTTACAACAGTACAGTTTGTGCACCAACTTTTACTCACGTAAATGCATACTCTGCCTCCTCGTGATTTCCCTGTTAGCTCGCTACAGCGGTCCGCTCGAAAAAGAGTCTTGTCATCCAGCTGGAAGACTGTATCCGGCGTTTTGCTTGCAATCCATGTTTCTGTTAGGCAAAGCACCGCACACTTCTTCATCTCTTTTGAGGCGCCCACTCTCAGACGAAGTAAATCTATCTTATTGTCCAACAAGCGGACGTTCGACAGAAAGAGAGACGGCATGGGGAGTTTTCCGACTTTAGCGTTAGCTCGTAGCCTCACCATAACCCCCGCCTGGCATCCTCTCCTCTTAAGCCGGGAGCAGCGCTTCCTCTTCTGCCTGCTAGAACGCCTCTGCTGCAGCTTCCAGGTAGATGACTTTAAGATCTGCATTCTGCCGAGCGTAGTTTTGAGTTTGTTGCTGATTTCTGCTATATTTTGTGGCAAATCCGCTCCTATTCTCATCAGTTCGGTTCGGCTATAGTTCACACACATAAATCATGCGGAGTCAGGCACAGAGTCAATATCAAAACTTCTAAAAACTGGGATGGTACCAGGAGCCTGTGAAGCTGCAACTGCTCTGAGCACGGCCATCTTGGCATTATTCGGTATTGTTTTTCTACCCAGTGAGATTACCACTTGACCTATGGCAAAATCCCAATGCAACCTCTCCTCTAAGGGGTATATTGGACTAATCTAGCACTTGAGCTTTACCCAGAATGACGTTAGATTAGTTTTGTTTAAGGCTGTGTTGGAAGTGATTCACCCAGACTGTTCACGACCATCAGTTGTGAGCCACACCCTTATCTCACCCCTAGACTCGTCCAACCTTGTAGTCAGGGTTGGGACGTTAATCAAGGGGAAACTGGCATTTTTAGGCCGCTCACCTCCTATTGTAGAACTGTAATTGTTAACGGTCTGGTAGTTCTAGAATCTAGGCACAAGATTCCAGGGTGTTGTTTGATCCAAGCTGCGAAACCTTTAAAAACCTCCTTTTTCTGATGAATTGAACCAAGATTTTCCAACTTTTCAAACCCAAAGTGTAGAAATGATAGTCCAGAATTTTACATTTTATGCTTTGCTTTAATCAAGGATTTGCGGGGGTACAGCGTTATTAGCACATTATAATTGATTACATTTGATCATTCCAACAATTCTAATGACAGAGAGTTCATGCCTGGTTCCAGGGACTGTCTTATGGGTTTTGTGTGACATTCAGGGTCCTATTGTGTCCACAAGGCGTGGCTCCACTGGCTCCGATGAGTCAGGTTGGAGAGTCCTGTCTCCTAACTCTTAAGTTGTTGTTATAAAGCAGCCTGTTCCTACACGGTGGACTGTTATGTGCTTGGAGCCCCAAGGCAGGTTAAAACCCCTCAAACCTCTAAGTCTGTCTCACTAACCAACCAACCAAGTTTAGCCAAACCTGTTACAAACCACCTTGACAGCACACAGTTTATGTAATAACTTTTCAAGAGTGCTGGAAGCAGGACAACACCCTCTCGCCCTGACTCTACCTCTTAATTTAGAAACACTGTTATTTCATATAAATTTAGTATTTGAACAATGGGTAGGAGTCGCTCACCATTTCTGCCCGAAGACTTTTGGAAAATGGCACGATAATCTCTCTTCCAGAGCCCTGGAAGAAATCTCCTTTAACCCCCAAAAGCCATCCTGATCCTGAGGAATCTGGTCTGGTGTCAGCCCGACTGAACAAAAGGTATTCCTATCTTGATGGAAAAATCTTCTTATGAGCTGTTCCAAGTTCCTCTGTATAGCTTCTGGGGATGCAGCCTCATCATCCTCCTCTTTAGACTACCACGGTCCGTTCAGCCCCGTTTCTCTACTGGACTTGGTTTTTATTAACCTTTGGGTTTGCTGGTCAAACCCTCTTTTTCCCTTTACTAGTTTGATCTAGTTGGTGATTGGTTGTAGTTTGTCATTGTGCCCTTTTAAGGCATCAAGTTGTTACTGCTCTGCTTCTCGGCTCACAAGTCACTGACATACGATCTTTCCTACATTCTGTTGTGGCTTATAAGAACCACATTGGTGTTCAATACAGCTGAAGCAGTACCTTAGTTCAAAAAGATTTATTGGACAACGGATTACAAGTATTCAGAAGATCAAAAAAACAAATACATTGTATGCATACAAGGGCATTTCTCAGACAGACCTGTATCACGCCAATCCTCCAGCAAATGCAACGACCTCTGTTCTGATTCTGTCCCTTATTCTACAGAGACTGCTTCTGATTGGTTTAAAGACCCCGTTGTCATGGTTACGGGGCTCCTCGGCCTTGGAGGTCACATACCGAAAAGATAAGGTTTATGGTCCTTTGTTAGTTGAAAACTTTCCATTGAGCTGAGCACACTTGTTAAACGATTAAATGCTACTTTCTATTATCTTTACTAATTATGTTTAGTCAGCTATATTAAGTTCTATTATCTTTACTAATTATGTTTAAGCAAACTACATTGAAATGTGTTCAGAGACTCTTAGCGTCTCTCATCTTGTGTGTGTGCGTGTCAGTCCCTGTGTGTGTGTGAATGC
>NW_023619359.1:0-4913 GCF_014905685.2 Nematolebias whitei
TGCATATAGTTTAAGGCCTTATGTAAAATCCCCTTCATAAGCCCACCTTAAACCACATAATTGCATGACACATTGAACCAGAACGGCACAGGCTGGACGTCGCTGGAGACAACCTTCGCTGGAGGCGACCTGCAATCCTGACGTTGGACTCCACTCTTCATCCAGTGGCCGCTTCTTCAGTTCAACCCAAGGGTACCCCTCTGTATGCTGATTAATCAACGCTTCCAATCGTTGTGGATTTACCGTTGTGGATTATATGACTTTTTCCAATGGATTACAGACTCTGTTTCCAAGGGGTTAAAGCATTGACACAATGGAATTATCGAGACGATGTGGGATTATAATCAACACAATGGAATTACCGAGAACATTGTGGAATTACCTTGACTTTTGTTTTCCTTGCTGGATTACTTTTGACTTTTGTTTTCCTTGCTGGATTACTCTTGACTCTTGTTTCTTTGCTGGATTACTTCAAGCTTCAAGGACAATCGAAGACGTAAGTTCATAGTTGGAATTCATCCCCATGGACAGGTGATGATTTCCAAAGGGGGGACTGTAGTGAACTTAATCTGGTGTCACGACTAAGCCTAAGGTCAAAACCCTTGACCTTAAGAACCTTGTGGGACAGGAACTGTCATTTTATTGATTTGAATCCAGAAATACAGGTTCACCCATCCTGAGACTTTCTTTCTTGAAGATTCAAGTGAAAAGAACACTCTCTTTTTATTATCATTACTATTTTACTAATGTTGATAATCAAAGTGTCTTAGTTCAAACCATTTTAGATGTTGCAGTGAACTAATCAATTTTATTAACTGTGTAATGATTTTTTTCTCATGCAAAGTTAGAATTCATGTTGAGGTCTGTTACAGATTTGTATGCAATTTCTGATTTCTGCCTTTGAATGAGCAAGTGTAAGTTGGTCCAAGGTTGGAGTCAAACGCAAAACAAGTTGTTGGAACGAACTGTCATGTTTTTAGAATCCTCTCAGACATAAGTATACAGGTTTTGGCACCTGTTTCTGAAACGCGCCAAAACAAAACGCTCTCTGTCTGTGAGAACATTTTTCATCTCTCCATAACAATTCTTGCTGCATTCTAACCTTTTACGTCACAAAACACACCCCGTCTGGTCGGTTCTGGCCAATGGGAATACTCCCAGATGGACCGGAAAACAGCTCTTTAAAATGTCGGTACTTCCTGGTCTACTCAGATCTGTAAACTACTCAGTTCTGTTGAAGCTCTGGAGAAGTTCTGTTGAGTTCTGATGGAGAAGTTCTGCGGCGCGGACAGTGCTGATATGTCCTAGCGCTGGACAGTTCTGTGAGAGACGGGATGATCCTGACATGACAACAGAGCTCTTCCGAGTTCCATGGGATTATAACATTTTCACTCGCCACTACTTCTGATGATTCACAGCATCCTAAGGAGACGCTGGACAGGTAGCGTTAACGGAGCTCCATATCTGCTGATTAACCTCAGAAAGGTAATGAGTCAAGTTTCCTACCAAGCGTACCGGGGAGAGCTGGGTTCTGATGGAGAGTGTCAATTCTGGTGAACACTTCCCCTCCCATACCATCTTTACTCCCTCTAAACTTCTTTCCCATCTTTAAACTTTTCTATCAAGTAGATATTCTTCCAGATATTTAGAAATGTCTGTGTAAAATGCTCATCCACATCCGTGTGGGTAAAAGATCATAATTGTACAGTTTCATAAATGTCTGTGGTGAAGCAACGGAAAAATCATGGCCGTATGATTTTTCCTGATTGATTGCTTATGTTGTTATTTTCATAATTTGCCAAATTAATGTAAATGTTTGATGTTAAACTTTGATTCTGTAAATAAATGACCGCATTCATTTTGATGGGTCAAACATAAATGACGTCTCACGTTTGCATTTCATTAAATTCAATGCACGTTTTATTCAGTTCAGAAAAATGAGGAATCCGCGTTAATTGATGAATATATCTGAGCATCTGTTCATCTACACCTGTGATGTTCAGAGGAGCCGTCTGATCATCCTACACTGCAAGATACAACAGAAAGTAAGTTAGTAAATTGTTTTGGTGCAAAGTACACAAGGTATTATTGTGTATTTACACAATTTACAGTGTGCATTGCACTTCCTGAACCGTAAGTAAATTGTTTTGGTGATGCTTTGCGTGTAATATGTGGTCGACTTCAGGTGGAGTGAAAACTCTGTTTGTTTATGTGCGAACCGTGCAAGTGAAGTTAGTCCGAGCTTTGTGAATTTAAACAATATAAGGAATAATAATTATTCTGCTCCCTTAACTGTTAACTCAGGGTGTCATACCGCTGTTAAACTGTAAAGTCAGTGTGTAATACAGCTGTTAAAAACAAAGTATATGACTATCTGACAGGTTAACTGCTAACTCAGGGTGTAATAAAGCTGTTATTCAGGGCGGATTGCGGCGTCAGTGTATCATACAGCGGCTAATAACAAAATATGATGATTTGACAGGTTAACTGCTACGTGATTGTGTGATATGGCTAATTAAAAAGAAGTGTGTGGTGCTCTCACTGTAGATAGATGCAGCCGTCAGTTTGCGCTACGAGTATGGCGATCAGTGCTACACGTATGGTGGTCTGACGGTGTATGCTAGCTGAACAGAACACGGCAGCAGTCGCGGTTTTTGTTTTTATTTTTTTGCCGGCCGGTGGGTCTGTCACTCATTCCTACTGTATCTAACATTCGACTGGGATGTTTGTTATGACATAAAATTCATATCCCGACGATATATTACAGTATGAGAAGCTACACAAAGCTACATGCTAACAATGGCCAGCTAGCTTCTCTCGAAGAAAACAGACTTTCACCATTTATGCAGTTTTCAACTCAAAAAACGTAACAGTAAATATCGCTTTTTACTTACTTCCACCGATAAATTTTAGCTTGAGGAGATGACACCCTGCACAACTCCTACACTGCGGTGGAGAGGACCCGGGTAGACCGGCGGAGCTCCATCTAGCTCGCTCTGAATTTTGTCGTCAGCCAGCAAGCACAAAAATAACAGCCAGCCCTTCAGTATTAGGCCACGGTGTAGTCATTATTGTTTTTAAATCTTTAAAATAGGTCCAGCCACTACTCCGGTCCGAGAAATTGCAAATGGTGGATCGGTGTTTTGAAAAGTTTCTGAAAGATCCAGTGACTCCTCCCCCTGACCAATCAGTGACCGACAGTGCGCTGATGTCACATCTGTACCCAACAAGAACCAGACCTGGGACCACAGAGAAGTAGGTCCCAAAAATCGTGTGGGTTCCACCGCTGAAGGCACTGTGGAGACACTACGCAATCGGCCCGAACTAGTTACATAGGAGCACCAAAAGGCCCTGTGGATAAGGGGCTTTTTTGTCCACACTGAAAATATATCTGACCCTGGATTACAATATGGGATGTAAATGTAATAAATATATAATGCATAGTTTCATAATTAAATCTTTGCATTTCATCTTTCAGTTCTTTAATGTCTTACATAGAGCCCATTTATCATCCTGACTTTCTGAACACAGTTAATTCAGTTTGTTTTTCAGTAAAAAAAAAAAAAAAAAAAGTCTGTGAAATATATCAAGTTGGTTTATAAAATGTCCCAAAATGAAACTCAATTATTAAATAAATAAAAAATAAATTTGGAAATAAATAAAATTGCATCTTGGATAATAAACTAAAGATTTATATCTAAACGTTTTATTTCAAAGGAACATTTAGTCATTTGAAGGAATATTGATTAATAATTTCTAAACAATATATTTTTATTTATTAAATTTGAAATAAAAAGGCTTTCCATAGTGAGCAACCTTTTGTTAAAATGAGGTCTCTCTTGTAAATGAGTCTCTGGGGCTCAATGAGATTAACCTGTCTAAATTAAGCTTGAATTAATAAAAATAGTGAACTACCCAGAAAGTAATCACATTTCACCTGGTGAAATTTCCATGCTGTCTTGATGTAAGTTTTGCTTTACCCAAATAGCAAAGGGCAATGGTATTGGTACTCCCACTTGTGGGACAGGGTTCAAATCCCTGTGTTGCCTTGCTGATTGTGCTAACAAGAGAAAACAGTTAAAGTATACAACTTTACATAAAATGGTTTTATTCCTAACAAAAAAGAATGTAAAAAATATAAGCACATATGCATAAAACTTGGTTTTATACTGTTAAAATACTGGATGACGTTTGATTAAGATAGAATAAAATACTTTATAAAAAGTAATACCCAATATTTGGTTAGTATTTTTATCCCAGATTACTAAGAAGTTGACAAATTCACAAAGATAAAATGTTATAACCAGCAGATATTAATTTAAACAATATACTGTATTTTATAATTATAGTATTAAAAAGGAAATGTAAGGTAAAGGCAGCAGTAGGTATAGACATTTGTTCTTGAACATGCGTTTTGTGTTGTAAGAGTAGCACTAAAAAGGAAAGCCAATATGTTGGCATAATCTAGGGGGCGCACTGGAGTCAAAAGTTAAACAACACTTGAGTCAAATGTTAAACAACAATAGCAATGTGTCAAGAAGTGCTTAATAATGACGCACAAAAAATCTGGTGGAGATCGGATAATATATCATTGAGATATAACAGTTTTAATAATCTAGGGGGCACACTTGAGTCAAATGTTAAAAAAAAAAAAAATGTGTCCACTAGTGTTCACTGATCATGTACAATAAATCTGGTGCATATTATATGATATTTCACTGAGAAATATCTGTTGGAATAATCTAGGGGGCGGACTGGAGTCAAAAATACCAATGTGTCTAGGCATGCTCAAAGATGACGCACCAAAAATATGGTACAGATCGGATGATGTATCACTGAGATGTAACTGTTTAAATAATGTGGGGAGCGCACTGGAGTCAAAAGTAAAACAACAATATCAATGTGTCTAGAAG
>NW_023619359.1:4923-10101 GCF_014905685.2 Nematolebias whitei
GTAAAACAACAATATCAATGTGTCTAGAAGTGCTGACTAATGACGCATCAAAAATCTGGTGCAGATCGGATGATATATCACTGAGATATAAGTTTGAATAATCTAGGGGCACACTTGAGTCAAATATTAAACAACAATACTAACGTGTCTAGAAATGCTCACAGATGATGCACCAAAAATCTGGTGCAGATTGGATGATGTATCATTGAGATATAACTGTTGGAATAATGTAGGGGGCACACTAGAGTCAAAAGTTAAAAAACAAAGCCAATGTGTCCATAAGTATTCACTAATGATGCACAATAAATCGGGTTCAGATCGGATGTTGTATCACTGAGATATAACTCTAGGAAGAATGTAGGTGGCGCTGTGGAGGCTATTGGCCACTTATCATGGATACCTATTCAAGGGGCAGATAATGATCGATCATAGTGATTTCGGTACACCTCGGCTGAAATCTGTGCAATTTAGAGCCAAACGTATTACAACTGCGTCACTTCTTAATTTGACACGCCCACATACCCCAACAAAAACAGTTTGCACTTTAAATCATGTCAGACCATCTTATCTACATTCTAAGATAGGATCATCCTGATTAGGTCAAGGGTGTCAAAGAGGGCACATTCCAAGTAAATAAGTGACTTCCTGTTCTGAGGGGGCGGGGCTTTGATGACATCAGAATATGACCACAGAGGATCGTCGGGCATTGGACAGGAATGACTCATGCCAAGTTTGGTTCAATTCGGTCTTTCACCTTGAAAGTTATAGCGTTTGGAAATTTTATGGCATGAAGCATAACTTTGACGTCTGGCCCCGCCCCTTCAGCATGCTCTGAAACAAACCATTTTGAAAGCTTTTTGTCCCCCATGCCTTTTGACTAAATTGGCCAAATTTGAAACCAATTGAGCAAAATACCTAGGAGGAGTCCGTTCAAATTCGCCATGTATGAAAAGTGAAAAATGGTCAAAATTGACCTTTTGACCCAAAATGGCCGACTTCCTGTTGGGTTTAGGGCATACCTCCAAGAGACTTTTTTTCATGTTTCAGTATGTTCTACCTATGTACCAAATTTCAGCTCTGTGCGACTTACCAGTTGTCCCATCTCACGTTAGGGGGCGCTGTGGAACAGTTTGTTCACACCCACTTTTGGTTCTATTAAAATACTAAAATTTCTCGCGGGGGACAATTTTGGGTAAAGTTTGGCTAGGTTTCCAATATGTTAACACCTCCAAATATACGCTTCTTTGCGGAGGAGAATAACACTAATTAAAGCTGCAAGCAGCATTGAAGGCCCTTGCACCAAAGCGCCGCTCCGGCCTTACGGTGATCGTGGGAGCTCCAGCGACACCACCCATGACACCACCCAGTCACCATCGCGAATGCTCTCACTCCCGTCCCACTCCTGTTCACTGGAGTGCACATTCACCGAACCTTTGACATCACCCGCAACCGCGGGCGTTCCAGCAACGCTCCCAAGTCGCCGTCGCCAATGCTCTCGTGCCATTCTTGCACGCGTCCTCCAGGGTGCGCATATGCCTAAACTTTGCAATCGCCTTCTGCCCATATCAGTATGAGAGGGGGTATACTTGAGTCATATGTTAAACTACAATATCAACGTGTCTAGACTTGCTCACTGATTATGTACAAAAATCTGGTTCCGATCAGATGATGTATCACTGAGATATAACTGTTGGAGTAATGTAGGGGGCACCCTTGAATCAAATGTTAAAGAACCATACCAATGAGTCTATAATGCCCCTTTTCCACTGTCACGGCGCGGGTCGGATATTTCCGGCTTGAAGCGCGTTTGAGGTCTTTCCACTGTTCCAGAAACCGGCTCGCCTCCCTAAATTCTGGCCCGGCTTCTCAAGGGGTCCGAGCGAGCCGCGCCGTGACGTCAGAAACACTGTCGGTCACTGATTGGTCGGGGGGAGGAGTCTGTGGAGTCTTTCCAAACAACCCGATCCACCATTTTTTCTCTACCGCTTGCCATTAGTGATAACACGAGGAGCGTATCTTTTAGTATTTTGAAGCTATACAACAACAATAATATCAAAGCCGTGGTCAAATGCAGAAGTGCAGGTGTTGTTGTGCTTGGTGGCCGACGAAAAAAGTCAAAGCGAGCTAGATGGAGGATTGGAGGGTGGTTTGGACACGACTACTGCTCTACTTGAATCATTTATAGAAGATGGTGAGTGTTTTCTAACTTTAAACATATTTTAAGTGACTCATCCCATCGGTTCTGAACATATTTTTAACTAACAAAAGAGGCTGACGCCATAATAGTACAACGTCGGTGCTACGATGCTAAGCTAATTTGCATAAACGCTAACTGTCCTCCGGTCCCGTTTCTCACTGTATTTTATCCAGAACGTATTTCAGCGCGTGATGGTTCATCTCTAAACTCCACATTAAACCCTCCAAGCCTCCCGGCTCCTGCTCCTGCTCCATCAGAGGAGTCTGCACCTGACAGAGCTCCATCACAGCCCAGCTGCACCTCACAGAGCAGCACAACGCTGCAGCTTCTGTGCTCGGTAAGAACAGATGCAACATGTTCCACATCACTTTATTTGTGCCGATAAGGACTTGATTTATTTTATTTTTAAAGTAAAAAACTAAAATGTTGAATAAATACTGAATTGGGATGAAATTATGTACTTTGTACACAGGGTCCCAGTTACAGACAACAAAATGTAAAAGAAAAACAGTAATAAGATCTAAGATATGAATTAAGAAAAATATCAACTAAAAAACATCTACTAATAAAACACTAAGCACTAATAGCAGTAAACAATCAAAACAATACGTCAAACAGCAACATGAACTTGAGTTTGTGCAGCCTTATGAATATATAACACTGTGAATAATCACATCATGTAGCTGCTGATCTGTTTCATGTTGCTGCTGATCTGTTTCATGTTGCTGCTGATCTGTTTCATGTTGCTGTGTTCATTCGTGCTCGTCTGTTCACACAGACTCATGTCCGTGCTGCTGTTCGGCGTATTGTGTTTAATGTTTTTATGCCATTAGAGCTTATCATATTTAGTTGATGTTTTTATTAGTTCATATCTTAGATCTTATTACTGTTTTTATTTTATATTTTATTGTTGGATGTAACTGGGACCCTGTGAACATAATTTTGATCCACCACATGTACCACATGTGGTGTGAATGACAAAGAATATCTGCATCTGTATAATACTTTCTGATTCATATATCCATTATTATAATTTTCATTATTTTTAAATCAATTTATTTTTCATTTTCTTATTTGATCAGTTTATTATTATTAATATATCTATTATAGCTGTTAGCTGCACCTTTCTTTGTTTTATGCATTTATTCAAAAACAGTATGTAGCTTGAATTAACCACCTGTTTCTTGTTTCTAGTGAAGAGAAAGAGAAAAGAGTCCAGTAAAGAAAAGTCTTATTTCATCACTGAATGAACATGAAGAACTGAAGCGGACACAGCAGGAACAACACTTGTGTCTTCTTCTGGATGAAGCCCGTGAGACAAGGGACACACAGATACACAGTCATTAGTTGGATGCAGTAGTTTTTATTTTTATACATTTTTCACTTCTTACTTTTCATATTAAACAATTTTTTTCTTAAGTGGTGTCCTTGAACATTAAATTTCCTAAACAAATTTTACAATGTTAAGTTCATATAGTGTTTGTTTAAATTCATACTGGAAGTTGAGAAGAATTTCCAATTGCATTTGATCTTTAATGAATCCTAAGAAAAGATTACCAGAATCTGCTCAACTGTTATTATGTTATAATTTTTTGGTTCTAGGATGAAGTGACACAAAAACAGTCAAAAATTCAGAAAGGACAGTTATCAATTATCAGTCATCAGTTATCTTTTAGCAGTTATCATTTATCAGTTATCAATTATCAGTCATCAGTTATCTTTTAGTAGTTATCGTTTATCGTCCGTAAAACTGTGGCCTGAGAGATTCAGCTGAAAGTCCTGGTGCACCTTTTATTTGAACCTGCAGAGATTTGAACAGCTGATCTGAAGCAAACAGGCAGGAGTTCACCTGAACTGACCACTCCTGCTGTGTTTGATGGTCTCCTCCTTCACCATCCATCCATCCATCCATCCATCCATCCATCCATCCATCCATCCATCCTCTTCTGCTTCAGGGTTGTGGGAGCAGCATCTTCACCAGGGAGGCACAGACATCAACAGCCACCTCTTCAACTCTTCTAGGACCCCATGGTGTTTTCAGACCAACTGACTATTAATTAATATCCTGATGCTGCTCAATAATCCAGGTAGAAAAATCTAAAAAGTTAAGTCTGGTCCTCTGGACATTCACAAAACAAACAATACAGTTTATAATAAATAAACTAAATGTTTTTAGTTAGTTTTGTTTTTTGAATGTCCAGAGGACCAGACTTAACTTTTTTAGATTAATAAGTAATAAATTTATGTTTTAATTTAATGAAAGACAAATCTTTAAAATTCAAGGACAAAATTTAATCTAATTGTTTTCAAGTCTGTATCTTATTGTAAAAGCAGTTTCAAAGATTACAGCACAGTGGGATGTTTTGCAATTTTAACATGAACCTTGTGCATATCTGTAAATAATAAAAGTGAAGATATTTTTAATACATCTTTATTGTAAAAATCTATACTAAAATGAAAAACACATGGGTTTAAAGCAGCAGGAAGGCAGTAAGGTAGGATTATGAATCAGGTTTAAAAGTTACAGCTCATGAGGTACTCCATCAGAGCATGACATCTTTTCCACAACATCGTGTGACAAAACCTTCAGGGTGTTCTTCTTCTAATACGTTTAGTGGTGGCTAGTAAGTAGCTTAAGGGAGCACTACCGCCACCAGGTGGTAAGACGAGTTGGATTCTAGTCCCCGCCTACAGAGCCGGTCCAGAAATGTACATGGAAACACAACAGACCAGAACCGATCTGAACCAACCCGAACTGATCTGATCCGCTCTGTGACAGTGGAAAAGGGGCATAAGTGATCACTGATCATGCGCGATAAATCTTGTACATATTGGATGATATTTCACCGAGATATAACTGTTGGAATAATGTAGGGGGCGCACTTGAGTCAAAAGTAAAACAACAATACCAATATCCTGATGCATGCTCAATAATCCAGGTAGAAAAATCTAAAAAAGTTAAATCTGGTCCTCTGGACATT
>NW_023619360.1:0-10082 GCF_014905685.2 Nematolebias whitei
GCCTTGGCCCTCTTAATACCAGCAACCAGCTCTTTTCTTGTCCTACTTGTCCTAATCAGCCAATTGTGTCACGTCCAAACTTATTTTGAAAAACTGAAGAACGATTCCGCCATAAACGAACCGCGAAGTAGCGAGGGACTGATGTACACATTGTTGCCATTGGGGAGCATCTGGAAGTGAGAGTAAATTATTCATAAATAAAATTATGTTAGAATATGACTGTATGATATGAACAATGTGTGACACAAAGTGTTTTGTTAATCAAATAAAAACAAAAGCGATTAACAAGCAAACAAAACAGAGCACAGAGACAATAAAAAATAAATTAATGTTAAAACACAGACATACGTATTAAATGAAAAAAATATGTGAATTGTAAAAATATGACTTTCAAAATATAATAATTAGTGAAGCTAAAATTTTGAAGAAGGAAAAGCACAAGAAAAGAACAGGACTTTGCATTTCTTAAACATATTAACAAAGATGTCTGAAGAACATTTTACAGGTCTGCATTTGCAGCTTTATTTTATAAATAAAGCAAATTAAGTTTTTATTTTCTCCCCTGATACAGTGGTCATACTCTTCGTACAAGACGTTTCAAACCAAACACACCAGAAGTCCTTCTTGTTGCACTCTTTATAAAACTACAGCCGCCTACTGAGACTCGATATGAAACAAATGCACTGTAGAAAGAAAACACCCGCAGAAAAGCTAAATATATAGGCGACAAAAACAATATTCACAGTTAAACCTATCACAAAGCTTAGGTGAAACATTTCAAATTAAACTATGTGAAATCAGGTCATCTGGACAGTTTCTTTTTGCTGAGACGTTTTATCCTTCATCCAAAGGACTTCTTCAGTCTGAGGAGCCACCAAACAAAACTAATTCCCCCAAACAGAATACTCTATAGTGGAAAAAACATTCAGTTTTGTTTGGTGGCTCCTCAGATTAAAAAAAGTCCTTTGGATGAAGGACAGAACATCTCAGAAAAAAATTAAAAAGAGAAACCATCCAGATGACCTAACTGGACAGTGCTGGATTTCATACCTGGATTTTTGAGCATGGACTATGGTGTTTTGAACCACTTTGGCATTGTCTCAGAGGAGTTGACGGGAGAGAGGGCTGACCCCCGAGGCCATCTTAGCACCAGCAAACTGTTTTTTTTCCACTATGGGTTGTGCTGTTTGTGGGAATCAGTTTGTTGGTGGCTCCTCAGATTGAAGAAGTCCTTTGGATGAAGGGCGAAACATCTCACCAAAAAAAAGAAACCGTCCAGATGACCTGACTGAACATTGTTGGAAACCTGGATTATAGAGCATGATCTTTGGAATTTTTAATTTAACTTCTGCAAGATGCAAAATGCAACAACGTCTTTACACTGATGTCGTCGTCGTACCGCACACGGACATGACTCAAGTGTACAAATGACACTAAATTAGATCTGCCTTAGATGACTTTGCTCAGGATAAGTGTTAACTTCAGACGTTTATTGTCAGTTTAAAGGGAATGGTATTCCACTTGAAGCAGGGTCTAAAACAACAGCAATAACAACCATAATTGCCAGCTCGGAGGGAAATGAAAAACTGGATTAGGCATGACAGAATCTTCTTAAAGAGGTAAAAAAATAATAATAATCACAGCACGTTTAATGTTTGCCTCACACACATTGGCTTCAGGATGAAAGACTTGGCCATAGTTTATGATCTAGTGCCGACACCAGGAAGGCTTTATTTTTATTTTTTTGTGAAATTATCTGCCTGTATGCCAGCAGAACTTTGAACGGTGCTGATCGGTGTCGTTTCTGCCGGAGCGAAATCTCAAGCATGGCCTGGAACTGTGTGTGTTTGTGTGTGTGTGTTGGAGTGTGTATGTGTGGGGAACAAACTAGTGGCCTGGTTGGCGCAGGTTGTTGTAGCACAGCCCTTAAAGTGGATTGTAGTGCACAGGATTAGCAGAAGGCAGAGGGGAGAGTTTGTATGTGTGTGTCTGATGGCGTGTGTGTGTGTTACTGCTGTTTGTATGTGCGTGTCTGACGGTGTGTGTGTGTGTTGCTGCTTCAGGCCAGCATGTGGCGAGGAGGAAGGATTCGCACCTCTGTGCATGCTGCTGAAAACCTGCAAACCGTTGCATTTACAACTCGCAGTGTGGTGAGGTAGACACATTTTTTTGTGTAATTGCTGCCTCCTCTGTGGAATAATTTTATTTTATAGCAAAAACAGCAAAAAAAAAAATAAATTCCAAATACAAATGTAGCTCCTATGGCGAACAATTTGGATGATCAAAATACAAATGCGTTAAAGTAAATAAAAACAATGTAACATCGTCATCTTATAAAACAGTATCACATTTAAAAGCATTAATACTTCAGAATCTAATTTTAGTGCTTTGGCTTTATTAAAACCATAATATGAATAATTATGGGTATATTTTATCTTCTGATGAAAGAAAAATTAACCGTCACAGGCAGGTTTTTTTTCCCATAATGCATTTGGTGTTGTTAGTTGAAGGGATGGCACACAGAGGAAGCTTTAAATCCTTGTCAAGAAGAAACACATTAAGCAAGACGTTCATTTTGGAAACACGGTGTGAAGGTAGGTGCGTCGGTCCATTAATTACCATAATCACGTTGTAGGTGTTAGAATAATTCATTAGCTCAGATTTAGTTAAGGCTTCATTTAATAAGCCCTCGCTGGTCAGAAGAACAAGAGACGAAAGAAAGGAAGAGAGGAGGAGGAGGACGGGGAAAGAAAGAAGAAAGAAAGAACGTGGTAGGGGAGGCGGTTCTGAGAGTGATACAGTGCGTCTATTAAACCACAAGGCCTGGATTGTCAATTTGTGTTTGAGCGTTCCACTGGGGGGGAAGGTTCCATCCTTTTTAAGAGATATATCATTTTATAAAAGACCAAAGGGAGAGAAACGGAGGCAAAAACTGGGGGATGGAAGGATGGTTGTGAGACGCGAGAGGTTTGGAAAGAGGGAGTTACTGAGGAGGGGCGGCTGGTTAGGGAATCAGTTTTGCCTACTATATTTAACTGACCCATAAATCTGTTTTTGAATTCCCCTCCATTTAAAAAACACCCAGGCGAACGGGCGAGAGGAGAAGACAAGGAACGAGAAGACGGGAGGAATTTTCTTTTTCACAGAAGCTGTTAAGTACCACAATCCCTGCATAGCTAGCGCTACTTTTATCCTAACAATGTAATTGGTCCAGCTCCCTTGGCTGGTGGCTCAGTTACTGGCCCTCCCTCAGGTCCCCAAGTGTGTGTCTGTGTGTGTGTGAACAGTGTATATGTGTGTGTGTGTGTGTTGTCCTCCCTACAGGCCTAAAATAAAGTGAAATCAACGTTTTCTGTTGAGAATGAGAGACACTGAGGGGGCATGGCTGCTGCAGTAGGCTAACTCTGCTAATGCTAACATAAACAATACGTACCTGCTAACATCCACACTTCAGGGTTAGGATTGTGTGTGTTTGCTCATTTGTGTGAGCGTCTGTGCACGTGTGTGTCTGTAGGTTCTAAAAAGTCAGTTGGGATTTGAGTTGTGGATTGCACCATGGGCAACAGATGAAAAGCAAAAGACTCACACAGACATTAGTAGCTAACACACACACACACACACACACACACACACACACACACACTGCATTGAGCTTCGATGCAGTTCCAGTGAAGAGGACCAAAGATGTACGGGTTGGTTCGTTGTTCCACCTGGAGCTAAATATCTGAAACAGAGGGGAGAAGGAGTGAAAATGAGAGGGAGGTGATGGAGAGAAAGGAGCATGATGAGGAGATGAGGACAGAGAGATGGATTTACCGTATTTTTCACCCTATAAGTCGCAGTATTTTGCATATTTTTACATGCTCTGCGACATATTTATGGATTTTTTCCTCATATTTGTAATGACCGTTTTCATTCATTCTGACTGAAAATATTGAACACTACCATTATCAGCCACTAGATGAGCAGTATGGCATGCTGTTGTATCATGTAATAGGTAAAAGCGGCTATTAATGACCCAATCGGCTTGCCATAGACTGCAACCTTCATCTGTCTGGAGCAACCGTCAAATCAGCTTCATTTTGCTGCACCGCCCCGGTGAAATGCAGCTAATTTGACCACTAAAGTGTATTTATTAAGTAAAAGTTCAACTGAGACACACTTTTGTTAAAAAGTCGAGCAAACAAATAATTGTTTTAGGTGGTTATCTTGATTAATTTTGAAGAAATGCACAGCGAGTCCTCTCGTGCACGCGCCTACTTCCGCGTATAGGCTTTTGAAAATGCAGCCGACTGGACCGTCAAAGTGCATTTATTAAGGAAACGTTAAATTGAGATACACATTTACTATAATTTTGAGCAAACAAATAATTGTTTTTAGGTGGCTATCTTGTTAAATTCTTGTGAAAAGTTCTCCTGTGCACGCCCTACCACGGCCCATATTTCCGGGTTGTCAGCGGAAACTCGTAACAAATGCAACGCGTCAGCTGTGATGCATAATAGATGCAACGTACATATGAAGCGATGTATGTACGGATTTTTTCACTTTATTAGACATTTTTTGGACTGACGCGACTCATAGGGTAGTGCGACAGGTACGAGACGGGGGAGGGGTCAGTTTAAGGAACTTAAAACAGAAATGTTAAACGTATATTGCAAAAACAGGGATGTGATATTTCAACTATGTTAGCTGCTGTACATGTAGGAATTAAAAATGGGGATAAGGAAAGAAACTAAACCAGATTTTTTTTTTTTGGGGGGGGGGGGGAAAGGTGAGAAGAAAAAAAATCAGCAAGATAAAAAATTAGGAAAAGCGTGAAGGATGAGGAGTTGGGGGTGAGGGAAGAGCAGGAGACAGGAGCTGCATAATGAAGTGCAAGGCTAATTTGGAGAACTCCAGCTGGCTGAAGCCAGAGGGCCTGAGCTTCCAGAACATCTGAAGCACCTTAATGCTGCACACACACTAAAGAATAGACACACACAGTTACCAGGAAAAAAGCTACCACTCTTATATGAACATAGATGCAATTGGGCAAATATGCATCCATAAAGTTATCACCCACCTAATTTACGCTGAAACACTTTTGCATTAAAAGCTAAACAGCGCTATTAAAAAAAAAAAAAGCACAAATCCTTGCTATCTATTTTTTCCATTCTTGATGCATTAACTTAAAAATGACAATAATCCTTTTTTGTATAACACTCAACAGATGGTTGACTTGTCGGCGTGTGTGCGTGTGCATGTATGTTGAACTTCCTCAAAACAGATGCTCCACAGTTGTGTTTACATATCAGAGCATTTGCAGCGCCACAGTTTCATAACGCAGGACTTCTAGGAATAATAGGTTTATAATACATGATCAAATTTCCCTTCCAAATATTATCTCTGAAAGGCTTATTGTCCAAAACAATCTATAAACTTTGTGTATCTGCGATAGTTGCTGTGATAGCTTTGAGCTTTGGCACAACTTTTTTTCTTGAAGAACAGAAAATATATTCAAATCTGATTTGATCTGTCTGTCCAGACAAACAGATTAAAGAGATATCATTAAAAACAATGGGTAGAGGAGATAAACGCACTGCAGCCTTAACAACACATGCAAATGGCCGAAAACATGCAAATACAGAAAACAAGACCGATGACACGTGCGGGGTAAACAGTCGTAAATCAAAACCTAACATCAGCGGGTTTGAGTCATTTAATGAAATGTTTTAGGAAGATTTAATTTTTTAATTTATTATATGAGTTACATCTGCTTTATGACAGCATGCTTGTTCATTACATGTAATGGATAAACGCTGCCGTGTGTGTTTCTCTAAGTCTGTACTTTATCACTATTTGTGCAAACAATGTAAGGCGGTCACACTTAGTCATCAGTTCACTAATGGGAACTGTTGCCAACTGCCACTTTTAGTCGTCAACATATTGTCAGCCACGTTTAAAGCGCTGAGCAGAACACAACTGGAGGAAAACTATTTTCCTCTGAGGCTACACTGCAGTAATGGCTTGAAACACAGCTGGATTAGAGCCTCTCATGTTTACGACCAATAAGGTTTCCCATCTGCAAATAAAAGCCCCCTCCATATTTTGTTGCCCTCCTTCATTTGGTTAACCTCAAGCCTTTATGGTTACCAAGAGGTGGCTCGAGGTGACGGCATTTGACTTGAGACTAGAGCCAGAGTGAAACACCGACTAATCTGTAACATCTGGCAAGATTTATGAGAGAAAGACAGAGAGATGCCAGTTTTGGCAGGTGGGGAAGCGAGGAGCATTGAATTTATATACCCACACACATGCCTACATAAGTAGTGACCAGCCTTCCCATTACCAGGGAGTGGTGAGTACTGGTGTCAAGTTGCAAGGATAATAAGCTTTTATCCATTTGTAAGTACACTAATGTTTAACAAGAGAAACTGCATTTCTTGCATTAATACAGTGCGAGTGCTTATTGCTGACGAACGTGCTGAGAAAGGGCTGAAATTAGCTAAAAACAAGCTGAAATGTAGCTAAAATGGAAGAAGAAGCCGACAGTAAGTTAGCAGAAGAAAGCAGAAAGAACACATATTTGCTGAATTAGGTTTAAATAAGCAGAAATGAGCACAAACATTGGGAAATTTGCTAAAAGGCTGAAATTAGCATAAAAAACTGAAAAGTAGCTGAAAATGCAGAAAGAAGCTTAAATTACCAGAAGGAAGTGGAGAGAGCACATTTTGATGAATTGGGCTGAAAAAAGTTGCAATGAGAGCAAAAAAAATCTGAAAATAGCTGAAAAAGCTAAAATAGTAGCTGAAATAACTGAAGCTGGCAGAAGTAAACTGAAAGGAGGATAACAAGCTGAGCTTAGGAGAAAGAACTTAATTAGGCTGAAAGTAGCAGAGATTACCAAAGAAAACGTGGATTTATCTGAAAACAGCTAAAATGAGGTTAAAAGGTAACTGAAATGGTAGAAGAAGCTTAAATTAGCAGAAGAAAGTAGAACAAACACGTTTGCCCAATTAGGCTGAAAGAAGAAAAAATGAGCACAAAAACATGGACATTATCTGAAAAAAGCTGAAATTAGCAAAAAAACGACAACAGCTGAAAAGTAGCTAAAAAGGATGAAATAAGCTGAAATTACAACAAAAAAAAAAGTGGAGAGAGCACATTTTTGCTGAATTAGGCTGAATTTTTTTTTAAATGGGTGTGAAAAATGTTAATATAGCTGAAAAGGTTTAAATTAGCTGAAAAGTAGCTATATAGTAGCTAAAATAGTTTAAAAAGCTCAAATTTGCAGAAATAATCTAAAAGGAGCATAACAAGCTGAAATTAGCAGAAAGAAGTTAGAAGAAGCACGGAAATGTTGTAATTAGTAGACATAATCTGAAAGGAGCACAAAACAGCTGAAAGTAGCTGAAAAAGTTTAAATTTGCACAAGGAAGCTGAAAGAAGTTGAAGCAGAACAAAATGTGAAAGGAGCAGTAAAAGGCTGTAAACACATCTAAAGATCTGAAGGATGTAAAATGAGATCAATTCATTTTCTATGAGGAAAAAAAGTGGCAGAAAAGGCTAAATATGTCAAAAAGCTAAAGTTGCATAAATACCAAAAGTCACAGCAGGATTGTCCTGAAAGAGCTGAACGTTTCGATTTATAATTTGTTGAAATAAGTTGAAAACTGCGCGACGACAATCACGCCATGAATGCTTCATAAACATTCACACAAATAGTACTTCATTAATCATAAATCTCATCAATATCTCAAGATTTCATGCTCAGCGCATGTCTTATTGTTTATTATTTGTAAAACTGGCGGCGTAATAGCCAACTTTTGCTGGCTGATATTGATTAGTTGTCCATAACTGACCATCGTTACCTTCTGGCAGTGGGTGATAATATTGTTATGGTTTTCTGACACAAAGGAAGCCCACGCTCGTCACAGCACCGTGGACGGTTAGAGAAAACTAAAGTTTTTACCTCACCGAGTCTACTGTGTGCATGTGCATTTGCTTAGTTGCATGAAGTTCTCCTGATAAAATGTACGAACTTCTCTACAATCACTTTGTATTAAGAATCAACAATGGGATGGATTTTTAAAACGGGATAAAAATGTGTATTTTTTTCTGTGTTCACTGTTTATTTGCTGTTTTATTAATGGTATTTTACACAACTATTCACCTTTTCTGTGAGTTTCAAGTGTATTTTCAGTTGTCATTTCCTGCTAAATCTTTAAGTTACAGTAATTGTCACGAACGGGACCAAAGCTTTGCTTAATATCAATTCAAGTTTGAATCTGAATGCGTTTCCCAAGTTGGCTCATCTTCAACCGCTTCGCAAAAAAAGAAAAAAAGGCTCTTATAATCGCTTGAAAAATAAAACCGCCATGTCACACCGTACAACACATGAGGGGGAAAGACACAAGCAACACACACGAGCGTGGTTTACAACATGTTCTTAGCTTTACCGTGTAGCAATCACCCGTTCGGTGCACGCCGGGGCGAGAGCAACAGCAATAAATTGGATTTCCCAAGGATGATGGTGTGATGAAAGATTGTGAGTTTTTCTCATCTACCGCCACTGCTGTTAGAGCAAGGCGAGATTAAATAAAACCTTGCCCAAGTTTCAATAAATGCATTATAACAATTGCATTTCCTTGACAAAGATTTAGGGACTGGTGTGATGTGATTGGATTACTGGGGAACATTGAGCTTTTTTAATGCTGTTTTTGCCCTGCCTTAAGTTGAACGCACACCTCCAGTTGAATAAGTTTGAACAATTTCTCTCTCCTCAACATGTGGTTAGGGACTTTGATGATGATGATGGAGGGGCTCCTTGCTCGGTCCTCTCATTTCTCAGCCTTTACGCAACAGAGAAAATAAATGCCCAAGCCCTCTGCCTTTTTTACCACACTTTGAAACGTCTTCATTTACCGCAAGTGATGAAGAGTGCATGATTGTCTCAATAATTCTTGTTCAGGGTTGAGTGCACATAGCAGCAACTGTGAGAGTATATAAAAGTCTCATTATGCTTTGTTGTGTTTGCTTGTAAATACTTGTAGAATTAACAATCCAGATAATGTTCTGGTTGTGTTCTTGCAGCGCGCTGTGGGATAGCTCTTCGCCAAAACTAATACTGAACCCTGTCCGAACAATACCTACAAGTTTTCTTTAAAAGTCACGTAACACGCTGGTTCGGTGGTATCTTGGTTCAGATTCACGAGATGTTGTCTATACGAGTCTTTTTGATCAAACGGGCAAAACTAGTTAATTCCTCAGATTAAAACACCCTTTGCAGCAGTGGTGAAGTCTATGTGATACGCGGGTATACGGAGTATACCCGCTTAAAAGTTCCCAGTGACATGAGCTCATGTCATTGTCAACACATCTGGTACATTTTATAGACACATTGAGTTGGTTCAACCTGTTTTTTGTATCATTAAATCTTTTTATTACTTGATACTTAAACGTGTTTTGCTTTGATACTGTTTTAAAGATTCTATAACATGTTTTTAGTACAAAGCCAACTGTTGCACAAAGTTTGTTGTACTATAAGCATTGGAAAGGTTCATTATACAAATCTAACTAAATTAACCATTACATTGTACTAACTGTTGTACTTTGGTTTCTAAGCACGGTACAAAAATGTAGACTACACCACTGCTTTGTAGTGTGACTGTTGAACAAAGTACAGTAAATGTTTGCAAGGTTATCTTGTTTATGCTTTAAATTTCTCTGATATGAACTATTTATTTAAATAGCAAAGACAAAAAAGAACCGCAAGAAACCTGATTGTACAAGGTTTGAAACACTGGAGGTAATGTTATGAGCAGTAAATGGAGACTTTAAATATTTCTTCATATTGAGCTGCCAGTCACTGAAACGGGACTTCATCAGCACCAGTGGGGTTTATCAACTAGATGCTAAGGCATTGGATGTGAAAATACTTTCTCTGTGCTGCACTTCTTTACAAAAATTCAGAAACGTTGGAAGTTTATACTTGTTTTTTTTTTGTAAGAAACATTCAAAATGACATTGTATTCTGGCATTTAAGTGGTTCTTACAGCAATGGTGATTTAGCCCTAAATTTAAACTCAGCACCCCTGAAAAAA
>NW_023619361.1:0-962 GCF_014905685.2 Nematolebias whitei
AAAGGCTTCAGGTGATGTTTGAAACAAACACCTCCACCTGCTGGACACTATAGATATAAGATTTAACTTCTTTATCATCCACGCACGTGATTTCTGCCATTAATGGTGACAGAAACCATGTGTGGAACCAGTGTCTGAATCCTCCACATTAAAAACCATTTATCTGAATCACAGGGGGCCCCTCGTGAACAATTACAACCGTGACCCCTGTTCCATGACTTAAACCTCTTAGGTAAGGCCGGATTAACCATATGGGCAACAGGACCCACAACCATAGTCTCTCCAGTGTGTTCTGGGTCTTCCCCGGGTCTCCTCCCAGTCAGATATGCCCGAAGCATCTCTCTAGGGAGGTGGTCAGGGAGCATCCTTACCAGAGGTGAGGGGAGGAACATAGACCGACCAGTAAACAGAGACCTTTGTCTTGCAACTCAGCTCCCTCTTCACCACAACGGACCGGCACAGAGTCCACAATACTGCAGACGCTGCACCAATCCATCTGTTGATCTCAAGCTCCATTCTTCCCTCACTCATGAACAAAACCCAGAGATACTTGAACTCCTCCACTTGAGGCAGAACCTCACCGTGGACCTGAAGAGATCAATCCACATTTTTGGACCAACACTGGACAAAAAGGCCTAATATCCGGGGAGATACAACAGTATGCAAGTCTACGTATCTGCCACATATCCAATATGTTTCCGGTGCTATACGGGGAGATCTCATCTGTCACAGATCTTAGTACAGGATATCCCACGCATACCCATCTGTGATAGATCCTAGCACTGGATATTTTCTGGATACCCATATATGATAAATCCTAGTATAGGATATTTTCCAGATACACATCTGTGATAGATCCTAGTATAGAATATTTTATGCATACCCATACTCGAGAGATCCTAGTATTGGATATTTTTTGGATACCCATATGAGAAAGATCCTAGTATTGGATATTTTCCAGA
>NW_023619361.1:972-10073 GCF_014905685.2 Nematolebias whitei
TATTTTATGCATACCCATACTTGAGAGATCCTAGTATTGGATATTTTCCAGATACACATCTGTGATAGGTCCTAGTATTGTATATTTTTTGGATACCCATTTATGATAAATCCTAGTATTGGATATTTTCTGGATACTCATACATGATAAATCCTGGTTTAGGATATTTTCCGGATACATATCTGTGATAGATCCTAATATTAGATATTTTCTAGATACCCATACATAATAAATCCTAGTATTGGATATTTTCCGGATGAACATCTGTGATAGATCCTAGTATAGAATATTTTATGCATACCCATACTTGAGAGATCCTAGTATTGGATATTTTCTGGATACCCATATTTAAAAGATCCTACTATTGGATATTTTCCTGATACACATCTGTGATAGATCCTAGTATTGGATATTTTCTGGATACCCATACTTGAGAGATCCTAGTATTGGATATTTTCTGGATACCCATATAAGAAAGATCCTACTATTGGATATTTTCCTGATACACATCTGTGATAGATCCTTGTATTGGATATTTTCTGGATACCCATACATAATATATCCTAGTATTGGATATTTTCTGGATACCCATACATAATAAATCCTAGTATTGGATATTTCTGGATACCCATACATAAGAAATCCTAATGTTGGATATTTTGCGGATACACATCTGTGATAGATCCTAGTATTGGATATTTTCTGGATACCCATGCATAATAAATCCTAGTATTGGACACATCTGTGGTAGATCCTAGTATTGGATATTTTCTGGATACCCATACATGAAAAATCCTAGTATAGGATATTTTCCAGATACACATCTGTGATAGATCTTAATATTGGATATTTTCAGGATACACATCTGTGATAGATTCTAGTATTGGATATTTTCTGGATACCCATACATAATAAATCCTAGTATTGGATATTTTCTGGATATATATATTTAACTGTGTGTGTGTGTGTATGTGTGGGTGCGTGTGTGCGTGCGTGCGTGTATGTGTAAAATTTTATCTTTACACAAATCCTAAAGGATTTTCTTTCTATCAAATGTGTATAACACAGATAGGGGTGACGTGTCAAAGATGTCAAAGATTAGCAACAAAACTGACCTTAGTATCAAATACTCCCTCTGGTATCTCTCATGGTCAAAACTGTTCAATTGACTTCCAATTAAAATTAAAATTGTGTTTTTATCTCTCTTTAATTAGCTTTAAACACTGCCATTCAGCTGTTTTTCCATTGTAGGAAATCTTTGTATTTTGAGATTTAAATGTTATTGCATCTTGAAACCACCAGGGAGCACTAAAAGTTATCTGTTTGCAGGTTTGAAATTATTTCTGTTAATCAAAACGTTGATTTGGATGTTTGTTAAGAATTTATTTTACTCACACATACACAAAGAAAAAAAAGGGATTTCCACCGGTGGTCTTAAAGCTCCATAATATGATTCTACATAAAAAGCTCACCATAAGATAGTAGCTAAACAGAACTTGTTTCCCCACAGAATCCATTGTTTTGGATGTGGTTCAAATTGAATTACTATTACCCTTCAGATTAATATGAGAGTTCATTGTTATTTTTTACGTTTGGTAATTTTGATGGTTGGGAATTTAACTTCCAGTCTGTGTTTCCTTAATGTAAATTGGATTACCCAAACCTGTTCATTTTAATGTATTATATAGTGCTTATTTAGTGCTTCATTAGATACAATGGGCCAGATTCAACAACTTCATATTTTGCTCCTAAATTTCTCCTACTTTTGTTCGTACGAACATGGTACGCCAGAACAATTGCTTCTATCTTGAGGAAAAGTGTGTAAATCAGGTGCGTATTTGATTAATATTTTAACTGGTTAACTGGTCATCATTAACTTCACGCAGACTCTTCCACTGGTACATTTTCATCTTTAAATCACTTCCTGGTCTGCTGCCTTCATACATCTCCTCCTACATGTCTCTGCGTGAGTGCAGCTACAGTGTGCGCTCTCAGGACATGATTACCTGTAGTGTTCCATCAGTGAGAACTGAGCTTGGCAAAAAGGCCTTCTCCTACTCCGCTCCTTGTTCCTGGAATATCTTACAAAAAGATCTGAAGATCGCGACCTTGACTTCTCTAAATGGCTTTAAGAATCTGTTGGTATCCTGGCAAAAACTAATGCAGACATGTTCCTGTTTTTGATTTTCTACATCTGCCTTATAATCTGTCTGTTTTGCTACTTTGACATCTTTGTTTTAACTTGTTAAAAAAAAAATCTGTATTCCTCTATTGTCTATTGTTGACTTTCCAAGGAAAATCTACTGTTGCTGTTGTCATCATTCTTTGTTTGTAGCCAGGTCTCTCTTGTAAATGAGTCCTCGAGGCTCAATGGGATTAACCTGCCTAAATAAAGGTTGAATGAATGAATGAATTGCACCTGATTCTATTTGAGTAAACTTATGCACGTGTGGGGCAATTAGCATAATTCCCCACCCCAATAATACCATACTGTATAAGGCGACACTTTTCTGGTGTTCATTCAGCTTGTTTAGATTATCATCAGTCAATTTGCGTCTCTGACATCTGAAAGGATAAACCCATATTTTTTACAAAACGGATTCCAAAAAAGTTGGGACACTAAACAAATTGTGAATAAAAACTGAATGCAATGATGTGGAGGTGCCAACATCTAATATTTTATTCAGAATAGAACATAAATCACAGATCAAAAGTTTAAACTGAGAGAATGTATCATTTTAAGGGAAAAATATGTTGTTTCAAAATTTCATGGCATCAACAAATCCCAAAAAAGTTGGGACAAGTCCATTCTGACCACTGTGTGGCATCCCCCCTTCTTCTTACAACACTCAACAGACATCTGGGGACAGAGGAGACCAGTTTCTCCAGTTTAGAAATAGGAATGCTCTCCCATTCATGTCTAATACAGGCCTCTAACTGTTCAATCGTCTTGGGCCTTCTTTGTCTCACCTTCCTCTTTATGATGCACCAAATGTACAGAACAGTCTTCCATTTTGCCACACTCCATTTTAAATGACCCCTGGCCCAGTGCAAATGTCTGAGCTTGTGGAGCTTGCTTAGAAATGGCTTCCTCTTTGCACTGTAGAGTTTCAGCTGGCAACGGCGGATGGCACGGTGGATTGTGTTCACTGACAATGCTTTCTGGAAGTATTCCTGAGCCCATTCTGTTATTTCCTTGACAGTGGCATTCCTGTTTGAGGTGCAGTAACGTTTAAGGGCCCAGAGATCACGAGCATCCAGTAGAGTTTTACGGCCTTGACCCTTACGCACAGCGATTGTTCCAGATTCTCTGAATCTTTTGATGATGTTATGCACGGTTGATGATGATATCTTAAAAGTCTTTGCTATTTTACGCTGGGTAACATCATTCTGGTATTGCTGCACTATCTTTCTGTGCAACAATGGTGGAATTGGTGATCCTCTTACCATCTTGGCTTCTGAGAGACACTGACACTCTGAGAAGCTCTTTTTATACCAATCATGTTGTCAATTGACCTAATTAGTGGACTTCCAGCTGTTTGTTATATGCTCATTTTCCTTTTTCCAGCCACTTATTGCTACTTGTCCCAACTTTTTTGGGATTTGTTGACACTGTGAAATTTTAAATCAACATATTTTTCCTTTAAAATTTTACATTTACTCAGATTAAACTTTTGATCTGTCATCTATGTTCTATTACAAATAAAATATTGACATTTACTATCTCCACATCAATGCATTCAGTTTTTATTCACAATTTGTTTAGTGTCCCAACTTTTTTGGAATCCGGTTTGTATTTAAGCTGTGAAACTACTAACTGATCAAAGCCTAAGTCAGTTCTGCAAAAAATTGCCACACAGACCAGCTCTGCTTTGAACCCCCTCGGGTCATTCATGAAATAAAGATGAAGCCGGCCACATCCCATCCTCAATGGAGCATTCACAAAACGATTTTCAGCGTGGGATGAGAAGGGGCATGGAAAACAATCAGCAGCTGCGATTAGGTGTTGCTTATGTGTTTTATGGGACCACTGACGTGGTTGTCACCATTTCAGAAAACATGATGACACTAGGGATTATCATAGTGGTTTTCCAAATGCTTTTGATAAATGTGAAGATCCAGCGTGTATTGCTGATTGCACACTGAAGCAACCCTGAATGGAAACACAGCATCTTGCTTTTCTGCAGTACAATCAGGCTGGATGGAGCAACCTTAAGGTGCAGTGTTTTGGATTGAAGTGTTGCACAACTTTAGTGATGATGACTGGAGAAAACACTTTCAAATGTCCAGTTCAACATTCAACATAGTGTTCCAGCACATTCAGCCATATGTTGTTCGTTAAAGAACACGTCAGGGATTGCCCAGTGGGACACAGTAGTTGCACGATGTGATAAACAAATTTAATGTTCAAGGGTACCCAGTGTATGAAGGCGGCAAGGCGGACTCCTTCTACCAGAGTAAGAGACTTCAATGAAACTCCGGTTATTATGGTTTAATTACCCCACCCCACCCCCCAAAAAATGTCAACATTACCAGAAATTTAGATTCAAGTATGCCTCCTTTGTACTAACCCATCACCCATCACCCCTGTTTAGCCTTACCTGGCAGTGGGTGCATGTACATAACAAAAGGCCACCTTTGTTATGTTGTTATTACTGTTTTTCTTTTACATTTTATTGTTGGATGTAACTGGGACCCTGTGTACATAATCTCGTTTCATCACATGTACCACATGTGGTGCGAATGACAATAAAGATTCACTGACTCTGACCCTTTCTCAATTCAAGGAGCAGTGTGGGGATCAGGTTTTAAAGGCTGAGATAAGATACACACATACCTATGTAAATTGACAAATCACACCTCACACCTTAACAGTAGATGTTTCTTAAGGTCTTTGTTAGTCTAATTCACAGATGAGGCTCCTCTGTTCCCATCAGGTGTGAAAATCGTCTGGGAATCAGTCCTAAACCTGCATTATACATTTTTGAAAGTTAGAATCTGATGCGTCCTCCTCTGTTGAGAAGGTCTTTCTCTCTTAATATACAGAGACTCCTGTGTTTGATTACTTTGAGCCCATCTCACCTGCTTTGTTGTTCAGCTTAAATTAATCTCCTTTGATACATGTTGCCTGCACCAAATTAAAAATAAAGGGCTCCCTGCACAATTCAGTGAACAAAAGGATGAGAAATGTTCTTTGTCTGGGCTGTTGTCCGCCTGCAATGGCAGCAGAGGAAGTGAATTGTAGATTTTGCCCCGTTTATACTGTTTATGTTCTGTCTGTTTTTTGTTGTTAATTTTTTATTTTCATTGTTTTTGCTCACTTCAAGACAATTTCATGGTGAAGCAATAAAGACCCATTGTGATTCTGAATTTTTTTATTTGTTACAGATGACAATAACTTGAAGTAGCCATTAAACTTCCAAGTCAACGCTTATTCGAATATTGAAATAAGGCTCGTTACATATTTTTTCAGAGAAACAACAATTTTTCTTCCATAAGCATTTAAAAATAAATAAATAAAAAGAAACAAGGTAATTCAGTAATGTTTCATTATCCTTTTCCCTAACTACATCGCAGTGATGAGACTGGAACCACAACCCGTACAGTTTCCTCCCTAGTTCTTGAAAACCTAACCTTACACTTTGCATAGGCACAACGACCAATGATTCTTTTCAGTGGGAGGTATGTTGCATAAGAAAAAGGCTCAAAACCCAATTCCCAAACAGAACATGAATCACTATGACTGTAATAATATCTATCACCATGTTGTTTAAACCATTTAACCTCCGCAACAGTATGCTCAGCTTTAACTGTCTTTCCATCTTTTTTCAAAAAGACTATGACCTTAAGCATTCTGGAAATCAACGCTGGTCGAGCTGCAGCTTTCAGATCAATAACAGGTTCTCCAGTTTTCTCGTCATTTCTAAGCCACCTTGCAAAAACACATGACTTTGCATCAGCTCTGTAGTCTCCAGTTGATAGTAATTCCCCTCCTAGTGTGCATCTGTCAAACCTAATGGCATTGAAAGACACTCTATGTACACAGTCATTCTTGTACAAAGTCTTAAGCATTAGAAGGAGAGCATCACTTTCTTCGTACGAAATATGCCTTCGGTGTAAAGGTGGAAGCAGAGTCTCCAACGTATCATCAAATCTGAAGTCATGTGGAACATCACTGTCTGACATAATTTTAAGCCTATTTATCTGGTCCATATTTAGTATGTAGCTGCATTTTGATGCTATTTTTTTAGAAAATTGAAAATGTTGTTCAACCTGTTTTGGTACACATTTATCTTTCTGAAATACCTGCCAATCTAGCAACCATTTACGCATCATAATGAGTTCTGCATGTCGGTTATTTGTATGGTAGTCACCTAAAATCCCATTAGCCCTTTCAAAAGAAAAACACCAAAATGAATGTACGGGGCCATAGTCTATGCAGCACGATTGTAGGTGTAAATGAAGGTGTAAGTTCATGGTACACCACTCTTTTCCATATTTGTTCTCAAATAAATTGCAGAAAATTTTGAGACACCTGTGTGCATCATCCAGCTGACTTGTTGTCACAATCCGAGAACAAAGTATCCTTGCAGCAGAGACAAAAGACTTCCAGATATTATAATCTGCTTCATGCAAAAGACCTTTCAGGGCATACAAAGAATAAGTGCATACCCAAATCTTCCACTGGGCTGCTGTAAAACCTTCAAACGCTGACTCAATCTTTCCAGGAATTCCAGGATCAAGGTCATTTGGGACTTTTAGGGAATCTACTCTTGACTGTAAACTTATGAAGGACTGCCTATTCAGTATACCTTTTTCTTTCCACACTTGCATTACTCTTTTGGCAGTGCCCTCCAAGATATTATGCATGGGATCAATAACATGCATTCTAACAGGGTCAAAATAAGGCAAGTCATGAAGAATACTATACCTGGCACCATAAATTCCTTCTAACCTTGCTTGATCTGCCTTTGATTTGGCTATTTTTGCTTTCCTGGCATACAAAATGTGATTTACTTTTGACCTAGGGAGCCACTGATCACACTGGAAACCCGAGTAGTCGACCTTGTTATCAATGGTTCTTGGAAACTCTTTTAAACATTTAGAACATCCCATTTTTGCCATGTGCCCTAGAAACCCACCAGTCTTGCGAGATGCTGGGATATCACTTGACAGACACAGTAGAGCAGCTCTGTATTGTTGCTTTCCTAAAGCCGAAGAGTCTAACAAGTACACCCCCTTCCACAGGTCATGAAGGTCATCAACAAGTGGTTTCAAGTAGGAATTAATATGCCCTTTAGGTTCATGTGGTCCAGGAATGATTCCTGCGATTATAATATTCTCCTGCTTAAATCTCTCCTCACGAGGAAGATTCATTACAACTAGGTACATCACACCTACAGAATCTTTAACTTTGTCATAGGGCTGAAACCAGTCAACATTAAGCATGAGACCCAGATTACATGCTTCAGAAAGGAATGGCTTGCCATCATAAGCTTGAAAATCTTTCCAAATCTGTCCATCAAACACATCAGCATATACATTGTCACACACTTCTCGTTCTCTCCACTTTTCACAGGCTTCATTAAAACCTGGTCTCTGTGCTAAATCCTGCAAGCTCTTTGTAATGTTTCTATAGCAAAAGCTACGTTTGGGATATAAATAGGTTAATCCTTTTTTTCCAATGGCTGTTTTCAAAAGCAAAGTCCCACATTCCTTACGATGCCGCTTTTGTGCATGTTTTCGGAAACTAACATGACTACATCTTGCTGATTTATTTCTTATGCCGCGTCCATCCTTTACAATTATGGTTGCCTCCTCAAGTGTATATATTTTGTCACAAACTGGGCATGCCACATAGTGAATGAAGTCATCTTTTTTGAGTGAAAGTATTTTCCTGATCATATACATGGTTGAGGGAATTTTTTCAGCCAAATGTTTCAATGTAGCAATCTTTAAAATGCTGCCAACCACAAAAAGAAATGACTTTATCAGGTCTAACAATGCGATGTAAGCATTATCTGAAATTGTAAAATGTGATTTCCACATTGTGAGTTGAAGGATTAAATACGTAAACCATGAGTACTGAACATCATCAACTTTGCTGTTCTCATTCCTCTCTTCATCTGCTATCTCTTCCCATGCCTCTGCCACTTGAATGTCTTCTTCACTCCATTCCATTTCCTCATCTTCATTGCTGCCTTCAGTGTCTTCTTCACCTCCAACAGATTCTTCATCACTGCGGTCACTTTCCTCTTCACGGCATCTGGTGTTCCTCGTGCTGCATTCACTGCTGCTTGCACCTGGAACCACAGTTAACCATTCAGTGCAATCATCTGTCAAAATAACCCAACAATGACATTAATCTAATACAGAACTTAGATCCAACAATTTTCTCAGGTGATGTGGAAGCAGGCAGCCATATTAGCAGCAGCTCCTACTCGTACAAATTTTATTCTAAATTAAACTTGGGGGAGTGGTGGCACAGTGGTTAGAGACGGTGGGCCTGTGATTGGAAGATCGCTGGTTCAAGCCCCGCTACCAACAACATCAAAAAATGTGGGTGGAAAAAGGTGAAACACCCACACCTGCCTCCACCCTCATTCGCCCCACTCTGGGCCCATGAGCAAGGCCCTTAACCCCCACCATCTGCTCCCTAAACAGGTCTCTCTTGAAAATGAGTTCTCGTGGCTCAATGAGACTACCTGTATAAATAAAGGGTCAATGAAAATGAAAACTACTTTTAGTTGTTAGTTCTGTGTTTCTTGATTTAGACCCAATCATGACTGGAGAGTATGGGACAATAGTATCACTGTATTGTTGACAGTTGGGCAGAAGGAATTGAGGAATAAGATCAGTATTAAAGCTGCAAGCAGCATTGAGGCCAAGGTGGGAGAATGATCTGAAGCGACCTCCCCCGATTCAGTCTCCCCACTTGCAATGCCCTCATTACTATTTCACACATTATTAACATTCCGCACTTTAGAAGACTACAACAGACACCCCCCTCCCCCCGGCTCCACTCTTGTCTTCACAGAACCTCATTATTCTACAGCACAGATCACAAAACAGAAAAGAATTGCTGACATATATGTACTTGC
>NW_023619362.1:0-10065 GCF_014905685.2 Nematolebias whitei
AAAAAAAAAAACAGCAAGGTTGTAAGGCGATGTAGAAAACTACAAACAGGAACATGTCTGCATTGGTTTTTGCCATGAACTTAGCAGATGTTTGAAGTCACTTAGAAAGATCAAGATTGAGAGCTTCAGATCTTTTTGCAAGATATTCCAGGAAACAAGAGCGGAGTAGGAGAAGGCCCTTTTGCCATGTTCAGTCCACACTGAGGGGACACTGCAGGTAATAATGTCCTGAGAGCGCACGCTGTAGCTGCACTCATGCAGAGACATGTAAGAGGAGATGTATGAAGGCAACAGACCAAGAAGTGAATTAAAGATGAAAATGTACCAGTGAGAGAGTCTGCGTGAAGTTAATGATGACCAGTTAACCAGTGAATACAGGGTGCAGTGGTGAGTATGGTAGTTACAGCCAGCTGTGAATCTTAGTGCACCGTGATAGACAGCATCAAAACCTCTGCAGAGTGCCTGTAGGAGAATTCATGTAAATAATGTCACTGTAGTCAATGGATGGAAGGAAAGTCACAGTTACAAGGTGTTTCCTAGCATTCAGCGTTAGACAGGATCTATTTCTGATAAAGAAACCCAATTTAACTTTCAGTTTCCTTACTAGGTTTTCCATGTGGAGCTTAAAAGAGAGATGCAAACTGACCAATATACCCAAATATTTATAGAAATCAACAAACTCAATACAGAGTTTAATATATGCAGAGAATAATCAGGGATTTATCACATTCATACACCAATGGGACACATGTCAGAAGCAATGAGGGTTTCAGTGTCTTGCCCAGGGACACTTCAGCATATGACTGCTGGTGGAATCAAACCCTCAACTCTTGCATTGGAGGATGACTGCTCTAACCACATAGCCACAGCCACCCCAACGTACCCAAGGGCTTCAATGATCCTGCGCTGAACCGCTGTCCCACAGGAGTTAAGTACAGCAGTCATCCATCAGAGCAGGATCAGGAACAGGAGGGGTTGGCTCCGCCCACTCAGGAGCTGCAGAAGACAGGTAAGACACAAGTGCCCAGAATCTCCACAGAAGCAGTCAGAGAAATTATTTGTCATGAATTATATTTAATTTAGAATCAGCAAAAATAAAAACATCTTGAATCAGCAGGGCAGACAAGATGAAGAGCTTAATATACACATTTAGTTTTAACATGACAGGATGCCAGAGTTCACCCAATGTCTTTATTCTAACAAACACCTGCAGAACAGCATATCAAATTGTTAATTAATTGTATTCCCAGCTCTCATCTCATTTTCAACAGGAGGTGCTACCTTATTTTAGTATATTGTCTCTGAGCTTTCATTTATTTCCCTTGTTACCAAACCCATTCGAACGGAGCTGACTCTGTCAATTAGCATGCCCTCTTGTCAGCAAAAGGAGAATTATTTTAATAATTTATTCATCAAGATTGTCTTTTTTCTCTCATGAGGTCAGAAGTCAGACATCAGCTAAAGAAGGCTCCTTGAATCTTCATAGCAGTAGGTTAATGTGTGCGCTGATTATTGGGAATAATCAGAAAACATGATGAAGGTTAACATGCGAGCATAATAAATCCTCCTTTTGGTTCGCTTGTTTCAAACTAAAACTGCATTAATCTGTCAGAGAAGAAACTAGTCCTAGTGACATGTTTGGTCTTTTATTTTCCTTCATTATCACAACTAAATCATTGTGTTTTATGATATTCCCAAAACATGCCAGCTTTATTTAAATTTGTCTCACTTTGGTGTGATGAGCCAAGGTTCAGCTTGAAGCAACAGCTCAGTGCTGAAACTCACATTTATTTACATTGTCTGTAAAATATAAAGAATGGCTACACTTGCAGCTAAAAATGTGAAAAGGAGCTCTCATGTGTGAGTATTTGGCTTTTCTGTTCTGTGCCTCAAATAGTGCTTAAAGCATGATGGCAATTTAGCAGGGAGTGAACAGTTTTGCAAAGCACTGTTTATAGGTCACCATCTCATTCGATGAACATCTCTAAGGGTCTAACCCAAGAATTGCCCCTGCACAGAAAATAGATTACAGTGAGACAAAGGCTCTAAAAAAATCATTAAAAAGTATCTGTTCATCCAAATAAAATGGTGTTGGGCTTTTTTCCCTTGAGATTTAGAAAGTTTAACTACATCTGGCTTTAAACATGCCAACAACTAGAACAAAAATACTTCTTAGATTTTGTTTTGTTTTATAGAGTAGATGGAATTTGGAGTCACCTGAAAGGAATATTTAATTTCCTAAAAATTGGCCCATTATGTAACACATGCAGAAAAAATAAAATAAAATACTAAGGCACAAATGAAAATCTTGGTAAGGTTCACATGCATGCATTTAATACTTGTGAAATATTAAATTATCTAAGAAGCTAGTAAACATAAACTTTGAAAACTGTGACAAGGATGCTGTGTGCTACAGCACCAAAGGTTGCAGAGAAGTTTAAAAACAGCCAAGTTCAAAAATCTAGACGTAAAACAAATTAGAAACTCCTCAAGAAGCTGTAGGACACGTTGATGGTGTTGTTTCAACACAAATGAAAACCTGTTATGTTTTTTCCGCCGTGAATGTCGCACCTCCCTATAAGTTATTCATTCATTCAACCTTTTATTTGTACAGGCTAGCCTCATTGATCCACATTTACGAGAAAGACCTGTTCCAGACTGAACATATAAAGTACAGAAGTCGCATCAGTCAAAATTTGTCTAAAGTGGAAAAATCCATAAATACATTGCTTCGCCGTATGTCTCGTATCTATTATGCGTCACCACTGATGTGTTGCGTTTGTTACGCGTCACCGCTGACAACACAGAAATATGGGCCGGTGTTGTGCCAAAAATTGATTTGGCTGCCAAATTGCGGCCACGGGAGCATACACCGGAGGACTTTACCAAGAACTTAACAAGATAAACACTTTAAAACAATTGTTTGTTTGCTTGATATTCAAAGGTGTGTCTCAGTTGAACTTTTACTTAATTAATGCACTGCGATGGTCAAATTAGCTACATTTTGCCGGGGCGGCGCAACGAAATGAAGCTGATTTGACGGTTGCTCCAAGTGAGCAGAATGAAGGTGGCAGGCTATGGCAAGCTGATTGTGTCAGTAATAGCCACTTTTACCTATTACATAATGCAACGGCATGCCACACTGCTCGACTGCCATCTAGCGGCTGAAAATGGAAGTATTCGATATTTTCAGTCAGAATGAATGAAAACAGTCATATCTCAGCCAAAAAAATTATTTATATAAAAATCCATAAAGTCACCGCTTCGGCATATAAGTCGCAGGGCATGCAAATTATGCAAAAAACCTGCGACTTATACAGCGAAAAATGTGGTAGGTCAGAACTTTGGTAAGAAAACCAAACCATTCATTAACAATAAGTTCAGTTGAAAAAATATTTTTTTTTTTTGGTCATGTTTACAAAAGACAGAATATTAAGAAGCTGCTGTTTTACACATTAGGATGAACATTTGAGTGAACTCTATCAAGACATTTGCTTGAACAGAATCCCTGAGAAAGTTGTTTAACCATAAATGTTTTGGGGCGACTGTGGATGAGTGGTAAGAGCAGTCGTCCTCCAATGCAAGGGTTTGGGGTTCGATTCCACCAGCAGTCACATGCTGAAGTGTCCCTGGGCAAGACACTGAACCCCTTATTGCCTCCAGTGTGTGTCCCATTGGTGTATGAATGTGATAAAGCACTGATTATTCTTTGTATAGATATATTTGACTGCTGTATGAATGAATAAATGAGGGCACAGATTGTAGTGTAAAGTGCTTTGAGTATCTTGATAAGATAGAAAAATGCTGTACAAGTACAGTCCACCACCACTATTAAAAACCATAACCAACATTTGCATTTAAAAACTATTAATCATTGTTACTTGTGCCGCTGCGTCACTTTTATGAACAAATGTCTACTTAATTGTGTTTTAAATGCGTTTTCAATTCTGATTAGCTGGTGAACCAGCTGCTAGACAAGCAAAGGGGCATAGAAGAGGGGCTGGAGGCCTTGATTTGATGTCTGCTGGTTGCTGGTTCTGCGCCCCATCTCAGTGCTCTCTCCTGCTCTTTCACTTATAAACACTCACCTTTATCATTTAAAACTTTGCAGTCATCTAGACTCCATATGTAAGGTGTCCTTTGAGTAATTTCCAAACTTATGGACCATAATGCTACTAAATCTTTATTTTATGGTGACTAAAATAGTTGTCACTAAACTTCTTTGCATCAGTCATGTTAAGTGGAGAGTATGTTGTAGGATGGATCGCAATGCAGGCATGACAATTTTGTACATGTGCCCAGCAAGACTTATCGTTTTTTTCGGACTATAAGGCGCACCAGATTATAAAAGGTGCATTAAGCAAAACAAAACAGTCAAATAAGTCAAACTTTATTCAGCTCCTTCACAATAACCACATAAAATCAGTTTGAGGTCAGTAAGCACAAGCAGATTTAATACATAAGGCACACAGGATTATAAGGTTCACTGTCGATTTTTGAGAAAAAAATTTAAGGATTTTAAGTGCGCCTTATAGTCCAAAAAATACGGTAATGAAATTAAAACAATAAATGGAGCAACTGGTCAGTGCTCATTATAACAACTGACTGGTAAAGTAAGGATGTTTATTTTTCCAAACAGCATATAAAATTGTCCAAATTCAAAAAGAGACAATTCTGTCATTATTAAAGCATCATAATGTTATGGCTGATGGGTTAACTTTAAGATTATCCCGTTCTCTATGAGCAAACCTTTTAGAGAAAGCAGACAGCACATTGGAGTCTGTCTCTACCTTATGGCTTTCTGTGACACCTCATTAGTCTGCCTAATTAGATAATAATGACTCTGCTTTCCATTACAGGCTGGTGCAGTACACATGGCACACAGATCTCCAGACCACCTAATCCGTGCCAAGACAAGTCAGCTTGACTGACAAAGCAATTCACAGATTGCACATGTCTCTCCTTTTATGTCATTGTAATTACTTACAAAAATCAGCCTTTTTTGCATTCTCAGCTTCTGCCAGGGTCGAGCTGAAACGCTGCTCTGACAGAAAAGAGGCACACGGCTCATTTGCGATTACTGCTTGTTTAGTACTGTACAGCATGGATTCAGAGAAAAGTTAGAAGATAATGTCATATTTTTATTTTAAACCAACCTTTTGAGTGAAAATGTTACTCCTTTAAAGATAATAAGAAGGACGTTCTCTTCAGCACTGCAGGTCAGCTAGATTTACAACCAGCTAATGGTAAAATGTATTTGTTTTTAAAACTTAATGGTTCTACAATGTGTATTTAAAAGTTTCACTCACTCTCACAAAACACACCAAATGCTGCCAAGTAACAATTTGGTGTCTCTTCTGTGGACACTGACGAATAACGACATTTTCAAAGTTGGGCATTGCACCACCTGAATTATAAATGACATGCAGACATTGATGGCTTGTAGCTTAAAAAAACTAAACATTCAGTTTGGCACTCATACATGTACAGAACAATTTAAAATCAATTATCCTAAATGGCAGAGGTAGGTATTAAAATATATTCATAATGATAAACCTGTGACACTTTGGTAATAACATTTATTTACAACAGGTATGCACACAGTTATACAAAAGTAAAGAAAGTCAGACAACCAGCTTCAGACTTAAATGAATGTTTATGTTGTACTTCGTATGATTTATGTACTATAGCTGAGTATGTGTCTGCATGTCTCAAAAGAAGGAAAAATTAAAGAACCTAAATGATGGCCATTACTAACTGCTGTTGTACCCATTTCACCCCCTGTCTTATGTCAAAAAAATAAAAATCATACTGTTTGTTTATCTAATGTAACTGCAATGACAACTATTGGTAACAAAAACACAACTGTCATAAATACATCTGATAAAAATTAATCTAAAGTGTGTTTTTGTTTGAGAAAGTAAAACTAAAGAGAAATGTAAAAGCTGTTAGTAACGATTCGCCTAAAATGTGGTCCACTGGAACAGGTTATAAATATTCTCTCGTGTCACTGCAGATGTATGACAGTGCATTTAGACTGAGTGTATTAAAAGGTGTCAGGAACTTACAGTAATTAGTGTTAGTTACGGGCAGATGAAATCTGAAACACCGAGATGACAAATGGTTGAAGGTCCAGTTAGAGTAGGTTTGAATGTTGTTGATAGCTTTTTGGGGTTTTCTGAGTTCAATTTTTGCTCTAAATTTCTATTACTGCAAATCAAAGATGGCATTCATTACTTGCCTTCCAGAGCCTTCCATTTATTATTTGTATTAGTTCGGGAATTCCTAAGTCCTAACTTTTTCTAACCAATTTGTCTCAGGGCAAACTGTGATGTGTTTTCCTGATGAATGCTAAAAAAAAAAAATACATAAATAAATATAAAATATTTTATTTATAATAATAATAATAATAAAAATTTAGTTATTAACTAATAATTATTAAATTAATAAATTATTAATGTATTTATATATTATAATAAAAGTATATAATAATAAAATATTGTTACAACACAGAAGCTGACCTCATGAAGAAAGTCAGTCGAGTCAAACAAAAAAAAAAAAACGATCACATTAAACGCTGGAATTAAAGAAGGAATAAACATTGTTCCATATTGCACATTAAAATTTATGAATATAGTTTTAAAAGGTTTGATGTTCAACATTTGCAAAACCACTGTGTTTTAAACTAACATAATAGATCAGTTTCAAAACTTTTTGAGCTAGAAACCTACAATGGTAAACCCAAAATGCAAATGAAGTCTTAAAGAACAGCCAAATATTTCTGTTTTTGGCACCCTTTAAAAAAAGAGAAGGCAAATATGATGGTAGAAGCAAAACTGGAATTTTGCTTGCTCTGAGGTGAACACATAAACGAAAAACCAAAGACAGAGCTAACAGAGAGCAAACGAACAAATCTTGAAGCCTTTGGTCAAACATTCAGTCAAACTGCTATCATCTCCTCTTTTGGCAAGGCTGCTAAATCACTCAAAATGTCTTTATGAACATTAAGAAAATACAATAAAGTTCAAATTGTTACAGAGGCATGACTCATCAATGCAACCGTCATGTCAAAAAGCTTTAGTCAGTACATAGCTGACCCAGATGTAATGACTGTGCTTGTATGGCATCAAACTGCTGTAAATATTCATTAACAGATTATGATTAGCATTTCAAAGTCAGTCACAATGGTCACAGTACTGTAGAGGCAGCAGATGCCCTGAGCTAAAATCAAAGCAATTTGAGAAGATGATTTCCTGCAATGACTCTCAATCCTGCTGATGAAATGAATGTTCTGCTCCAGCAGCCAAGTAGCATTTTTTATACTTATTTGGAAGAGAAATTGTCTGCCTGCGTATAACCTATCTGGCAAACACAGAGGAAGGAAAGGGGCTTCATTATGTAATCAAAATAATCAATCAAAGCCAAAGACAAGAGGGACAGTGATCATTAAACATGCATTTAAAACATTTCAAAAATACTAAATCATAACAAAATACCCAAGCTGACAGAAAGTCGTTTCACATAATGGGATATATATTTTAGTCATTGTAGGTTGATTTAAATGCAAATTAGGTGACATGACCCTTAAAGCCTTAAAGCCTGTGTCCAGGATGATTAGTTTAATTAATTAGTTTGAATAGCAGTAAGACTGCTTATGGTACCAAGCAGGTTCTTTGACAGGGCAACAACATCAAGGGCCCTTGCATAAAGAGCGCTAAATCATTGTAGGCAAACAATAATGAAAACAATTTTAAGATAATGGCATATTAAAGAAACCTGTTTAATATGAAAGTAGCATTCCTTGAAGGAATCAAGAATCTTTATTGTCCTTATTTGTTTGCAACAACACTTTGTTTGGTGCTCAAGGCTAAACTTTCACACGTGCAGAATAAGGATACAAGGATTTTTATTGTCACTCACATCACATGTGGTACATGAGGTGGAATGAAACTATGTACACAGGGTCCCAGTTACATCCAACAAAAATACTAATTGCAAACGATAAAGTAATTGAGTTACAGAATTTACAAGGCTTGACAAATTAGCAGCCAGTTGTGTGGCAGTAATGCAAGGCGGTAAGCGGCAATTAGGTGTAGAGTTGGTGTTGGTGGTCTTTGTACCTGGCCCTGCTAGGGAGTCAAAATCAGGAATGGGTGTACATCCTACAATCCACTGAGCTGTTTTCACCTTCTGTGCCAGGTCCTTCTTGTCCTGTATGGTGACGCTCCATACCACACGTCGTGGCTCTGTAAACGTTTGTGAGCAACTGGAAGGACAGTCCTTCCCATTTCAGCCTCTTTAGGATGAAAAGCCTCTGTTGGGCCTTCCTCACCAGGTGGGAGGTGTTCAGAGACAAGGTCAGGTTGGAACTGATACAGATGCCCAGGAACCTAAAGTCCACACGCTTCCTGCATGAGGAGAGGAGCATGTTCAGTCTTCCTGGTCCACATGTAGTCCATGATTACCTCCTTGGTCTTGCTAGCTTCTCAGGATTTACTGTATTAAACGCTGAGCTAAAGTCTACAAATAGCACCAGCATATTCTGACATAGCTGCCAGGATGCTTCAGGTGGGACAGTGCCGCATGAAGTGCAACCTCATCCTCAGGTGATCGGTTCTCCCTGTAAACGAACTGATGGCTATCCAGACCAGCAGGGATGATGTCCTTTATGTGCTTTAAGACAATACTCTCAAAACACTTCATGATGACTGGAGTTAAAGCAACAGGATGATAATCGATGAGTCAGGTGACAGCTGATTTCTTTGGCACAGGCACAATGATGGAGGACTTAAAGCACACAGGAACGGAAACGAGTTGCAGGGACTGGTTGAAAATGTCCAGGAACACTTCTTCCAGCTAGTCAACACATACCTTTAGAGTTCAGTCTGACACCTTGTCTGGTCTGTGGCTTTATTGGTGTTAATCTTTTTCAGGACAGAGCTCACCTGGTGTAGCTGCAGGGTGAAAGGCAGCTGTTGCTCCTCCACCCAAAGGGAATGTACCGTCTCTTTCTGACTGGATGTATCAAAGGGTGCTAAGAAGCCGTTGACGGTTTCTGGGAGAGTGGGGTCATGGATGACCTGCTAATTATTACTCTTGTAGTCGGTTATAGTTTTTATGTTTCTCCATGTGTTTTGTGGGTTGTCATCAGTAAAGTACTCCTCCATGTGCTTTCTGTATTTAGCCAGCTGGATGCCCTTCTTTAGTTCTTTCCGGGCTCTGCTATAAGCTAGCCTCTCACCTAGTCTGCAGGCAGCATCCCATGATTTAAGTAGAGACTGGAACTTACTGTCCAGCCACACTCTCTGGTTTGGGAAAACCTTCAGTCTTTCTGGGTATAGCATCAGAACAGAATTGTACATAGTCCAGTACAGATTATATACAAGCATCCAGGTCTGAGCCCTTTTTGAGCATGTCCCAGTTGATGTGCTCAAAATAGACCTGCAATGCTGATTGATGAAGCCCCTCAGTCCATATCTTTACTGTTGATTGGTTTTGTCCTGCAGATCTGGGGTATGTATGCTGGGATCAGCTCCACAGACATGTGATCCAACATGCTCAGGTTGGTGTTGCCTTGTATGCACCAGAATGTTGCAGTGAACCTGGTCAAAAATGCTTTAGTCGCTGGTTGGAAAGTTTATGAATTTGTGGAATTTGGGAAGCATTACTCTCTGTGAGTTTGGTTAATGTCTCCAGCCAGTCGCAGCCATCTCTGAATTTTCATTCATCTGCTTGTTAATTAGGGAGTACAGTTACTCCATTGCTAATTTAGCATAGCTCACAGTGGAATATAAGTGGCTATGATCCAGATGGAGCAAAGCTCTCCGTTTTGAACAACCTGCATTTCACTGCCAGATATTTTAGGTCAGAGGAGCAATGTAATCAGATTATATTTGTAGCTGTTCACAAGGATTTATGAATGTATGACCATCACTTGCTGTGTTACATAACAAAGTTTTAAACAGCGATGCCATGCAATTTGTTAGCAATCAAATTACAAAGTGATGGGGATGAGTCTTAATATCTATCACATCAAATTTGATTATATATATATATATATATATA
>NW_023619363.1:0-1990 GCF_014905685.2 Nematolebias whitei
AGCAAAACAGGGCGTTCCTTCACACAGAATAACTAACTTTTTAGCGCGCTTTGAGTCTGTCTGCGTTCTGATTGGTCAGTAGCAAAAGTGGTTTACATCGTGTTACATTATATAAACAGGAAATGAAGAGCCTCTTCAAAGTAAAACAGGAAATGGGTCAATTTCAAAATAAAATAAGAATTAGGAGTCAGATTCTAAAAGGAACAAATATTATTCCACAACAATTCCCCCTTTCGACCTCAAAGAAAAAGAGGTCGACATCAAGTTGAAGAATATGCTTCTCTGCGCCGAAGTGGTTGAATCTCAAAATCAGTAAATTCATATCCTCTGCGCATTAGGAGCTGACGAGCTATCTCAGGGTCACGCTTCTCTAAAGTGGAAGTGATAAGACGTACTGACAGAGATCTCAGACAGGGAATACAACAACATCCACATGTGATTAAAATAGCTGCAAATACTGCAATGGACATTAACATGGACACAATCATCTGCTTCCAGGGGCCAAACACTTTGAAGAGCCATTCATCAAGAGGATTATCTACACCAGAGTGAGATTTCATCTCATTAGACAACGTTCTCAAACCTTCAAGTGCACGGGTCACTTTTCCATCAGGGGCAGTGTTATTAGGAATAAAACTACAACACAAGTCACCAAACATGCTACACACACCTCCTTTCTCAGCTAAAAGCATATCAAGCGCCATTCTGTTTTGCACAGCCATAAGAGAAGTCGGAGCTAGTTGCTCCGCTAAGCCCTCAACAGCGTCTCTGGTAAGGTTGGACAGACGCATGACATTGTAATGTATGTAATTTATTCGGTCAACATTTTTATTTGGTGTAATTGGGAAATATGCTGAAACAACAGGTAAATTTTCAAAACCTGTCGCAATCTGATCTACTAATTTGTGCTCATCAGGAACTCCCCTAGGGATTCCTATGGCATCAATATAAGTAGTCGAGCCCACAGTGGGGTCAAAATTATGAGTTGAACGTCTCTTCCTGATGGGAGAGATGGAGGTGTCATTTAAAACTTCCAAACGAGGGCCAATCAAGGTTAACGATGCAGCTAAGCGTACTAATGCACACAATCCCACAGAGTCCTGAGGGATATGTGTTAGTAAACGTCTACCACCACAATAATAATACAGGTCAGCGCGAGCCACCTTACCCACACGAGTGTTGTCAGAGACATTTTGTTGCGTGATATTACACCATTCATTCTGAATTTGTCCTAGGGCAACTCTTTTGTTTGCAGTTGAGGTGTAATTAAAACAGTAATAGTCAAATCGTTCTACCGGAGCAAACGAGCCTAATTTGGTTATATTAGAAATAATTGGGAATAGCTGAGCTACGGTAGTGCAATTCTTAGTATATTTTCTCATAGTCAAACTTAACATGCAATGAAATCCCCAAGCGTCCTCTAGGTGTAATGGAGCTGGCTGGGTGTACAAATTTGGTCTAGCTGCAGCACAAGCTACACACTCAGACAAAGAAGCCTGTCTAGCAGCCTCAGCGAGCCAAGCTAACCAAATATTAGAGTCAGTATAACCAGTGGACATAGCAATCACATCCACAGGGGTTAAGCTGGTATAGTCAACACTATCAATTCGCATAGGCATTGGAAACGATGACTCCTGGGTCGGAGGAGGAGTTGGGTCTTGGGCTGGCAACTCTGTAAGAGCAAGTTGTAACACCCGGAAAGGGTCCTTGCCAGTGACATCTGCGGCTACAAGCACATAAATGGGTTCCGTCACCAAGGTGTAGATCACCTCACGCTTTGTGCTGGTTAACTTATTCCAAGTTCGAACATACTCAAAGGACAATAACAAGTGTCTGTTATTTTTTGCCAAGGTGGCATGTGCCCTCCACCAATCTCTGTAATTAGTCAGATGTCCAGACATATCAGGTTTCCATGATCCCGAATACAACGTGACATAATTCCACTCAGGACACCAGAAACATTTGGATGGATTGGGACATGGACAAATAT
>NW_023619363.1:2090-10052 GCF_014905685.2 Nematolebias whitei
CTCAGGACACCAGAAACATTTGGATGGATTGGGACATGGACAAATATAAAAGGCTGCATTCGCAATACGGTAATCCGTACAATAAAACATGTCACAGATTGGCAGGCTTAGGGTCGTGGTGGTGTCTTTGGGATACTCTACTTTTAGCACCGGAAGGCCATACGCATCTTTCATGACTGTGTGTGGTGTCACACTCCTTCTTACCCTGCCTGTTTCACCAGTCTGCTCACACTCTGGTAAACCGGGAATGATGCAGAAATATTCAAAAGAGAAAATGAGTGACAACACTATGGATGACAAAGCACCTATCCCTATCACAACGTACTTTGATGACCACCGCATTTTGATCTTGTAAACTGAAACTATACTCAATTAATGAAGATGTCTCGCACAGCGACCTCCACAGCAGACAGCCAGTCAAGCCGTTCCTTTAACACAAAATGAATACAAAATAACACTCTGTTAATATACTGTTTATAATTGATTATAGGTATTTCTTTTTAACGTTACAAACTGAATATACTTAATACTTTCAAGCTAAGTAAATAAATGGATGCACTCTAAATCAAGACTGCAATTAAAAGATAAGAGACAAATGGTTAGTACACATGTCATACAATATTGTTACAATCACAAGTACTCAGGGCATACCCTGGGGTGCTCAGAGACCGATCCTCCTATTGTCTCTGAGTTTTCTTCATGAAGTGTGAGACTCTAAGATGTCGTGTTTTTGTCGTATCTAGGTGTCTGTATTAAATGTGGATTTTCCAGCACCCAGTGACCCACTCAAACAAAGTCCTTCAGGGCCCGCACGCAACTTTACCAGGCTGCTTCGGTCTACAAGACATGAATGTCCAGTTTTACGACTTTAGATGGTTTCTGCCAGCTCCCTCGCTCTTCCTGGCTCTGAGGCAGGCGCACACTGGCTCCAGTGGTACCAAACGTCCCCCTTTCCTCTGAGGCGGACTGCGTGGGACGTTCGCTCTGTAACCTGATAGGGGCCCGTCCACCTGGGCTCCTGCCACTTCCTTTTAATGACCCTCAGCAAGACCCACTCCGCGGTGGGGAGACCAGGTTCCTCTGGTCTTTCTGTTAGGCTCTGTTTGTGGTGAACCTGCTGAGTAAAGTTAGACACTAATGCTTTTAACTCATCAAAGTATACCTTATGGTCCATTTTACGGTCCTCCTCACTGGTCAGTGAGCATACGGTTGGTCCTGGAAAGGGTCTTCCTGTAGTTAACTCATAGGGAGAAAAGCCAGTTCCATTATTAACAGAAGTTCTCACGCTCATTAGAGCAATTGGTAAAGCATCAACCCAGTTCAATTTAGTCTGTGCACAGATTTTGCCCAATTTTTGTTTTATGTTCTGGTTCATCCTTTCTACCTTCCCTTGAGATTGAGGATGATACACGGTTCCAAAAGCATGTTTTAGGCCTAACATTTTTTCCACAGCCTGCAGATCTGTGTTTTTAAAATGTGTGCCATTGTCTGATCTTATTTTTGTTGGAAAACCGTGTCTGGGGATGTAATGGTTAATCAGAAACTTCACCACTGTTTTGCTGTCTTCTCTTCTTGCAGGTATGGCTTCTGGCCACCCTGTAAATGCGTCAACACACATCAATACATATCTGAACCCTTTAACAGGTTCCAACATATCAGTGTAATCTAGAATCACCTCCTGTCCCGGTCGGTGCAGGAGAGGAAAATAACCTCGTTCAGGTTTTACTGTAGGCCGAATGTTGTACTTTAAACAAACAGTACAGGTGTCAACATATGCTGTTACCATATCTTTCAGATGCGGGTGTGACCATTGTCGAAGATTTCTTAACATTTGTCTGCATCCCACGTGTGCTAATCCATGTGCTTCCTGAAACACTGCCTGTTTTAAAGTCATAGGCAAGATCCACTTCTGATTCGGTCCTACCCACACTTTAAATTCACCTATTCTCTGACCTCCTCTGTTAAACCATAATGTCCTTTCCTCTGGGGAGGCTGTCGCTTGAGCCTCTGCCACAGTTTTCTCATCCCACTCATTCACTTTCTGACATTCCTCTTCCACTGTCACCATCTGGACTCTTGGCAAATAGCCAGCAGCTATCTTGGCTGCTCTGTCAGCTTGCCTGTTTCCTTCCGCTGTGTCTGATTGTGTAACATCATGACCTTTGCACTTCACAACCGCCACTTTTGCTGGCCACATCAAACTGTCAGCTAAATCCTTAATGAGTTCCTCATGTTTAATTGGTTTGTTACCTGCTGTTCGAAAACCTGCTCTTTTCCACTGTGGTAATTGTACATGAATTACACCATACACATATGCTGAGTCTGTGTACACTGTAACCTCTTTTCCTTTGCTCAATTTCAAAGCCTCAACGACTGCCTGAATTTCAGCTTTTTGAGCTGACTGATGACCTTCTAGCTGCCCTGAGCTCAGTACCTCATACTCAACACCATTCTGCTGTACCACAGCAAATCCTGATCTCAAAGACCCATCCTCACACCTGAAGCAGCAACCATCTGTGTAAAGTACATTTGAATGTGGTATGAGTTCAGTCTGTAAATCAGGTCTAATGCGTTCCTCCATGTACACTTTTTGCACACAATCATGTGCTTGTGTTGTTTGCATACCATCTGCCATGTTTATGCCTTGATGCAGGAACAATAAATTCGGTTCTGATAGGATGTTGCTCATGCGTCTTTGCTTTAAGGATGTCATTGTAAAGAGCTCAGAATTAACATACGCTACTATGTTGTGTGTCGTTAGTATGTGTAATGGGTGTCCCATGACAATATGTGCTGTTTTTGAAACAATCCTTGCCAGACCTGCTGCTGCCTGTGTACATGTTGGATGACGCTTCTCAGTACCATCCAACATCACACTTGCGTACATCAACACCTGTCTACCACCCCCCTTTTTCTGAAACAGAACACCATTAACAGTGTTTTCTGCTTCAGAAACGTCAAGAAAAAACGGGGCTGAGTAATCAGGCAAAGCCAAATCAGCAGCTCTGGACAAGAGTTGCTTCAAATTAATAAACACATGTTCTGCATCTGTGTTCCACACAAGTTTTGCTTTAAGGTTTCTGTTACCTTGATCTTTTACCATCTGTCTGAGTGGAGTGGTGAGTTCACTATAATCAGGTATATAGTGTCTGCTGTACCCAGTTAAACCTAAAAAGGATAACATGTCTTGTACAGTGGTGGGTTTTGGATGATGTAGTATAGACGCCCTGTGTTCTGGCGATAGTGTTGTACCTTTAGCAGAGACCATCCTACCGAGGAAAGAGACTTGTGTACGAACTGCTTGAAGTTTAGATTTACTAACTTTAAAACCTGCATCATGCAGGTGAAGCAGGACAGCCTGAGTGGCTGTAAGACAGTCATGTACTGTTTCAGAGGCTATCAACAAATCATCAACATATTGAACCAAAGTGGTGCCTCTGGGGAGTGGAAGCTGTTCAAGAATGTTCTTTAAAACATGATTGAAAATGCCTGGCGATAATGCAAAACCCTGAGGCAAGCGAGTGTATCTATACTGACAACCGTTAAATGTGAATGAGAAAATGTCACGCAGGTCCTCTGATAAGGGCAGGCAATAAAAGGCGTTAGCCAAATCAATGCAGGTCATCCACTTCTGGTTTGGTGTCAGTTGGGTCAGTGCAACATATGGATTTGGTACTGGTGACGTAGGTGTCTTAAGTATGGCATTGATCGACCTAAGATCATGTACCATTCTGTACTTTCCAGTCCCCGCCTTCTCAACAGGTAGAATGGGAGTATTCCAGTCTGAATGTGAGTGTTCGAGGACCCCTGCTTTCAGCAACCCTTGGACCGTGTCAGTCAAACCTTGTTCAGCCTCAGGTCTATGAGAATACTGATACAACCATATAGGTTCGTTGTGCGTCAGTTCAAAAGAGATTGGGAGGCATTTAACATGACCTACATCCTCAGGTCCCTGAGACCAGAGAGATGCAGGAAGTGTGTCTAACATCTGAGGAACATCTGAATGGTCAGTTTTTTCTCTGCCATGGTCTCTGGAGATCACCTCATGTTCTAGCTTACCTACATCATGTACAGCTAAGTCAATGCTATAACAGTCGGTTGATGACGAGTAAGCGAGCTGAGGTATTTGTGTTGGGACCCAATCAGTGGCAGAGACAGCAGCTTTCACCATTGGGCCCAAATCTTTAGCTTGATGTGTGGGAGCTAAAGCTAACGAGACGTGTGGGATCGCTTCAGACGACATCATGTACCACTCCAGTTGAGATGGTGTGAGGTTGACGTGAGAAGCTACGCCTTGTGGACCAACTATGAGCCGGTCTGATATTAATGGCCACTCAGTGTCCTGCAAGTGCTGAGCAAAATGCTCCCTGTAACAATCGTCAGAATCACGGTCATAAAAAAGAGTTACATGTAAAGGATCTAGAGGTGGGACATAGGGACGCAGAGCATCAAGCCAAGGCTTCCACAACAAGTAAGCAGAGTAAAGTCCTGTGTGTTCAGGTGTCTCTGGGCGCAGCAACGCCCAGTAAATGTCAGCTACTTCCTCATGTATCGGCTGTACCAAGCACTGTGATGACAAAGAGGAGGAAGAAGCAGAACAAGTCCAGGTCACACCACTTGGTAAGGTAACACGTAAACCAGTTTGTTCACACATTATTGTTGCACCAAGTTTCTTTAACAAGTCTCTTCCAAGCAGGTTGACAGGTACACGTGTGGACAAAACAAATGGATGTGTCACTGTTTGAAGTCCTGCTGTTACTACGAGAGGTTCAGTTAGAGACAGTTTTTGTTGCACCCCAGCGAAACCGATCACAGACACCGTGTCAGCACTGGCATGTTCATCAAATCCCTGCTCATTGAGGGTTGAATAAGTAGCTCCAGTGTCCACGAGGAATGATAGATCTTTATTCATGACCCTCATTTTCACCATAGGGTCTGCTCCTCCCCCTATGGTGTGATTACTCTGTGGGGTGTGTCATTGCTGGTAGTATCCACCTGGTGGCGCCCAAGATGGATCCTGCTGGCCAGAGGTAGGTGCCTGTGGCGCCATCTGGTGGTTGGGAGCTGAGTAGTGATGTGCTCCTCCTCTTTGGGCGTTGGCCTGCTTGTGATAACAATCTCTTGCCCAATGACCCGGTCTGTGACAGTAACGGCAAACATCTGTTGCTCTGCCTCCCTGCGTGTAACCCCGACCGAAACCTCTGCCCCGAGACCCCCCTCTTTCTCCCCACTGCCCTCTTGACCGTCCCCGAGGGTATACAACAGGAAGCGGGGGTTGGGCAGTTACAGGACACTGATAAGCAGCATCAGAACACTGAAACACAGTGTCAGCTTGTACCATCTGTTTTGAATCTTTCTTAGTTTGAACTACATCCCTAGCCTGTTTCAATTGTAACTTTAAGAGCTGCGTTTGCATATCTTTCAGTTCAGAGGAAGTTTTAGTCTCCTCATCAGCCACACATTGCAGATGATGAATAAGATGCCGTTCCCACTGAGCAGCATCTGCTGTGGGTAAATCAGGGTTAAGTTTCATTGCCTTACTGACTGCTGCGGGCACACCATCCAATATTGCTTGTCTAAAAAAATACTTTTGATTTTCCCCTTGAGCATGGCAGTAAGTTCTGTCATACCAATCTTGTTTACACACATCTAAATATGTAGTGGGGTTTTGACCAGGCTTCCAGGTGAACTTAGGAACCCCTGTACCTTCTGGAAGGGGATAAGCCTGTCTGAGAGCGGCGGCAAGTCTCTGATACTCCAACAACATGCAAGTTGAGTCAGGTACGTTTCTATTCCAGCCTGCAGCCCTCTCTATCTCATCCATCCTTGTAGAAGTTACACACCTTCCCAATAGTGCCCTCATGTCTCCCACAGCTAAATTAATACCTTTAGTTAAGGAGTCCACTACGTTTAACCACTTACTTCCTCCTTCTGTGAGGGGAGGGAGTTTGTCTACTAACGCCTGCACATCTCCTAACGCAAGAGGTTTATAACGTATCTGATTTCCTGCCTGCAGAAGAGGAAATGAACCAGTACTTAACAATGGATCCACGCTTTCAACAGGGTTAGAAGCGTGATCTGGTGGTGGAAGAGCTGCCGACAAATCAGAAGTAATTCGTATTGCTTGTGGCCAAAAAGGATTCTGTACATGTGTCTGAGACGGGGCAGGCAATTGGTGAGTACAGGTGAGCGGGTTTTGAGACAATCCTGCACGATTCCTCCAACCCTGCAAACCCACAAGCAGGCCCTCTCCATCATGAAAGCTGTCAGAGGGAGGTGCTGAGGATGCAAGGATGGAAGAAGTGTGCGAATCAGGGTGTCCTGAGGGATTAACAGACTGACTCCACCCATCCTTAATCACCCATTGCTGTGTGCTGTTTATGTTCCCTTCACCCTCTGTGTGGAATGGTTTATTGAAGGACTGTGTCTTCTTTCCTGGTGCCGCAAATAGTTTTGCTTTAACTGGGTCTAATGACTCTCCCATCTGCTGCGAGGGGGTGTCATTAACCCCCTCCACTTGCAACGTTCCCTCTTGTAGGTGATATATGGGGTACATTCCTGTGGGGGGAGGTGCTGACTGATTGCCACTCCGGTTGTAAGGAGGGGGATCTGAACTACCCATTTCCTCCACCTTTTTCATAGGCTGTTCTACCAGCTGCTGTGTTCTCAACAAATGATATGAACCTTGTGCTACAAAAACCAATTTCAACCACTCTTTTCTTTCATAAATCACTTCTCTCATCAACTTTCTGTATTTATTCTTATGCAAGGCATTCGCTTCTCTCTTTTTCTTGTCAAATTTATCCTCATCACTCGAGCACTCTTTAATTTTATCCCACATCAAAGATATCACATCTTGTTTCTCTTCTGCATTATTTTCTATTTTTTGTAATTTTTGCACGAGAGCCTTTTTTAGCTTTTTATCATATTGCAGCAGCTCGAGAGCTTGTCTCACTATTTCTAATTGCTCTTTTACCGGTTTAAAACTTTCCTGCTCACATTTTTGTAACATTACACGCTGCACCTCTGTGTCCATTCTCACAAGAAATCCAACCACACAGCACACCTCTGTTTTATTGCCACTGGAAAATTCTGGAACTTTTTTATTTTTTCTTCTTCTGATACTCCACATTCATACTGTGGTCTTATATTTGACAAAGACATAAACACAAAATAAACAAACAAGATACTGACCACTTATTTCAACATTCACGCAAGTCACAGACGCCAGAAATATTTCACAATGGTCACCCTTGAAAATGTTTTTTTTTTTTTTTTTTTTTAAGACAAAATGTGTTGACTCCCTTTTAATCTCCTAGAAGACAGCAATACTTGTGAACCCGTGACCTCTCTATTCCACCACAGGTCATAAATTATTTTATCATCAATTTACTTTTTAGTTCTGTTTTATTTTAATCTATTCGGTGCGTGCGTCGTATTTAATTAATTAATATCTCACCCAAGTCCCGTACTCACTTAATGAACTTCCAATTTTTAAGTAAGCTTAAATTAACACTGTTTTAAGTTAGACACCACCCTAACGAGTTTACAGTTCAACTCTGTCTCAGAGTTACAGAGGTAGCGGCGGATAAATGATTTTATCCTACAACCCCACCTCCTCTGGTCCAGAATCTCGTCAGATTCTGGTTGGCGCGACAATTGCGTGTTTTCCCTGGGACTGGTTTTATTTACTTTATCTTTATTCTTACAGTCGACATAAAATTCTCTATTTAAAACTATTTATTTTTTGAGAGTCAACCACACTGAGCAACAATTTGCCTATTCGTAAGTCCAATTTACAGATTTCGTATTTAACAGGCTCTGCTTACCTCCTTCTGATGAATGACGCGTCTAGTTCAGTATGGAAGACTCCGCAGGATAATTATTTCTCACATCTCGGTGGAACCTCCATTTTTGTTGTGATTTTCTTATTTCTCCACCCGAGTTCTGTAGTAACCGCTT
>NW_023619364.1:0-10050 GCF_014905685.2 Nematolebias whitei
CTTGCTGGATTACATCAAGCTCAAGGACATTTGAAGGCGTAAGTTCACAGTTGGAATTCATCCCCATGGACAGGCGATGATTTCCAAAGGGGGGACTGTAGTGAACCTAACCTGATGTCAAACTAAGCCTAAGGTCAAAACACTTGACCTTAAGAACCTTGTGGGACAGAAACTGTTATTTCATTGATCTGCATCCAGAAATACAGTTTGACCCATCCTGAGACTTTCTTTCTTGAATTAATCAAGTAGAAATGACAATTCTCTATGATCATTACTATTTTACAAATGTTTTGATAATCAAATTGTGTTAGTTCAAACAATGTTTACAGGTTGAAGAGAACTACTCATTTTTATTTACATAAACAGTAAGTAATGATTTTTATTCCTCATTCAAAGAAGAAATCAGGGTAATAGGCATTTCTTGATTTTTCTGTCTTCAATGAGCAAATTTGTAAGTGTGTTAGAGTTCGAGTTTCGGTCAACTAAAAAAGTTTACTGAGAAGAAATGTCATGTTTAACTTTTACAGAAGATACAGGAGAGTTTGACTCCACGAAGTCTGGTTTTCTCCAATAATCTTTCTGTCTGTTTTAAACAATCTTAATCTCTATCCTTGAATTTTCATAACACCTTACATCACAAACCACACCTCTGTTCTGGTCCATCGACCAATCAAAAAGCTCTCAAATGACCCGGAAGTCGACCCATTTAAATGTGGCAACTTCCCAGTTCTCTCTAGAGTGAGTTCAACATGGGAGTTTTCAGAGCTTGAAAGTTTTTTCCTGGAGAAGAGTTCCAGACTTTAACTCTCTGAAGAGAGTTAAAGAGTTCAGAGTTCTTGGATGCTAACGCAGGCGTCCAGGATGCTTCTATTGGAATCCAGAATCCAGAGACGATTTTGGGAATTATAACTTCTGTTTGGATAACCTCGCACGACTCTCGAAGTATTTTAGCTGTTCTCAACGGAGACGCTGAAAGAGTCAAAGGAAGGACTTCACGCCGACCTGACCTATCATCAACCAGGTAAAAGTTCTACTTCGACCAAGCGTACCGTGACCAAGCTGAGAACTGAAGGAGCGTGCACGTTTCTGGTCAAACAGATTAATTCACTCACACATCTCTCTGTAAGATAAATCTCCATTTTTCCATCTTAAACTCTCCTCTCTCCTAAAATCATTACAGATATTTTTAGAAATGTCTGAAGCAAAGTTCTCAATCACCGCCGTGTGATTGATGTCTGCTGTTCTGCTGAAAGTGAGGACAATCGCCGTATTGTTCCAACTTCCTGTGAAACTAGCCATGTTATTGTTTTCATATTTTGCCAAATTAATGTAAATGTTTGATGTTAAACTTTGATTCTGCAAATAAATGACCACATTCATTTTGATGGGTCAAAGATAAATAACGTCTCTCGTTACATTTCTGTTAAATTCAAAGCACGACATTTACACAGTCAGAAAAATGAAGAACCCGTCTTAAATGTATGAATATATCCTGCATATGTCATACTACAGTAAGAACAGCTAAACCTCGGGAGTCGTGAGATCATCCAGAACAGACATTTCATAATTCCCCTGATCTTCTCTCGTTCAGCTTATTTTCTTCCTCCAGCATCCTGAATTCCAGCCTTCTGAACTCTGGAACTGCTGTGAACTAGGTAGTGCTGCACCTTTTAAAAAAGGTCACTTCCGGTTCATTTGAGGACTTTCTGATTGGTCGATGGACCAACAGAGGTGTGTTTTTGTGATGTAAGGTGTTATTAAAAAGTCAAGGAAAAAGATTAAGATTGTTTAAGAACAGACAGAAGATATTATGAAGAACTCAGACTTCATGGAGTCAATTCTCTAGTATCTTGCTGTAAAAGTTAAACATGACATTTCTTTTTCAGTAAACTTGCAGTCGACCGAAACTTGAACTTTGACCAACTTACACAACTTGCTCATTTCAAACAGACGATCAAGAAATTGAATCATTACTCTGTAACATATTCCAACTTGATTTCCACTTTGAATGAGGATTAAAAATCGTTATTACTGTTTCACAGTTGATTTAAAAATGAGTAGTTCACTTCAACATTTAAACATTGTTTGAACTAACACAATTTGATTATCAAACATTTGTAAAATAGTAATGATAATCGAAAGTAGTCTTCTTTCACTTGATTAATTCAAGAAAGAAAGTCTCAGGATGGGTCAACCTGTATTTCTGGATTCAAATCAATGAAATGACAGTTTATGTCCCATAAGGTCCTTAAGGTCAGGATTTGACCTCAGTCCTAGTTCACTACAAGGCTTAGACTGCTGGAGGACAAACTGACCACACTTTTCACCTGCTTTTGTCTTTACTTACTCTGCTCAACCTGTTTTGTATTTGTAATTGTTTTTTTCTATCCTTAACGTGTTTTTTTTTTTTGTCTTTCTGGACCTACCATTCTGCGTTCGTCTGTCTCTCCTTCCTGTCCTCTCAAACCAGCCAGTCAAAGCAGATGGTCGCTTGTCCTGAGCTTGGTTCTGCTGGAGGTTTCTTCCTTTTAAAAGGGAGTTTTTCCTTTCCACTGTTGCCACTGTGCTTGCTCAGGATGGGAGACTGCAACAAAGCCAAGATTCAACTTGTCTGCTGGCCTCCTTAGATAGAGAACTTTACTAATTGGCTTTTATGTATGTGAATGTTTCTGTAACGTGCCCTGAGACAACTTTGTTGTGATTTGGTGCTATATAAATAAACTGAATTGAAATGAATTGAACTGCTTCATTTTTACATACCTTCACATGCTCTTAGATCCTCTGACTAAATGCTTTTAGCAGTCCTGAAAACCTTTTATAAATCCAGAGGAGACTGAGCCTTTTCAGCTCTGGCTCCTAAATTGTGAAATGAGCTGCCGCTGGAGGTCAGGCAGGCCCCATCACTTTCTGTTTTTAAAACTTGTTTAAAAACACGTGTTTTTTCATTGGCTTTTAACCTAGAGTGATTTAGCATCTGTGTCTTAATGTTTTATTCTTCTACTTATGATGTTCTGATTTTTTTTTAATTATGATGGTGAGGAGGATAAACAACATTCCCTACCAGAAACCCAATATAACTCATTCCTGTTAATTAGTCTGAATGTTTTGCAAAGTTAACAATGTCAATTTCTGTTTAAATCTTGTGGGTACTGCCCCAGACATTGCTGTCCAGTCAGAGTGACAGAAATGGTGGGTCATCATCACCATGAATGCTTTGCTTTCCACAGAACAGTCAGAGTGACAGAAACGGTGGGTCATAGTTGCCGTGAATGTTTTGTTTTCCACAGAGTTGCCTCATTGCTGCAACCCACAAGAGACCATCTGCCATCTCAGTTAATAGCCATGTTTGTTCTCCACATTTGTTTGTGCTCTTAGATGATTTTGTAATGAAACTCAGACATTTTGGTATTTTATAGAATCCTGGATGATGACATTGTTCTTTTGCTTTTAGGGCTTGCGGCTGTTTCTTGTAGAAAATGTAGCTCACAGAAACTACTGCAGCTGTTTTCTTGTATGTCTGTGTGATGAAATAAAGAATAAAGTAAGTCTTGCCGACATTCTGCCAACCCCAATTAAGAGCAGACCCGCTGCATACTGTGGATTGCACAGGATGAGAGAGCAGCTTTTACAATCTCCTTTGAGACATGACAGTGGGAACAAAGTATTTCAGCCCAGAAACTGTCATTACAGTGTGCAGCTCTGTTGTTCTGTCTTATCATCATAGTTATTTGTTCAAAACAAAAGCAAAAATCAAAACAAACAAAAGTATTTTCTTTGTTATATTTGAATAAAACATTCTGGTCATCAGATGGAATTGGTTATTTTAAGGTCACCCATACAGATTCCAGCCAACAATTTCTACAGATGAAGAAATTGGGTAAATATCAAATATTGACATATGTTCATACCCTAAAAAACAAATGTAAAGTTTTTTTATGTTAGAGTTTTTGATCATCTTATTGTTTTTCATGTACATTTTGCATTAGCTTTTGGATCACAGCCTTTTGTCTAAAGTCTAGGCAAATGCAATATTTACAATCAAAAGAGGTACCAAAGTTTATGCTCAATAATCCAGGTCAATTTTTTTTCATTTACCCTTTATTTATCCAGGTAGTCTCATTGAGCCACGAGAACTCATTTTCAAGAGAGACCTGTTTAGGGAGCAGATGGTGGGGGTTAAGGGCCTTGCTCAGTGGTCCAGAGTGGGGTGAATGAGGGTGGAGGGAGGTGTGGGTGTTTTACCTTTTCCACCCACATTTTGATGTTGACGATACCAGGAAAAATCCAGCAATGTTCAGTCAGGCCATCCAGATGGTTTCTTTTTTTGCAGAGACGTTTCGTCCTTCATCCGAAGGACTTCTTCAATCTGAGGAGACACAAAACAAACTGATTTCCACGAACACCAAGTCAAGTCAAGTCACATTTATTTATATAGCACATTTAAAACAGTAACTGTTATCAAAGTGCTTACCAAAAAAGATCACAGCATCAAATATTAATAACAACATATTACAGAAACATGAATAAAATCATAAAAACACTAAATATAATGAGTAACAATGAAATACTAAATCAAATCACCCTGCGTTAAATGTCAGGGAGTAAAAGCAAAATGGATTAACACAATCATCAACAACTAAATACCAAATGAGATCACACTGTGTTAAATGCCAATGAGTACAGATGTGTCAGTGAGTACAGATGTGTCAGTGAGTACAGATGTGTTTTGAGGAGCGATTTAAAAATAGAGACTGAGGTGGCCTGTCGGATGTTGATGGGCAGATTATTCCAGAGTTTAGGGCCCATGACTGAAAACGCCCGATCTCCTCTGAGCTTCAGCTGGTTTTAGGTACGGCAAAAAGCAGCTGGTCTGATGATCTCAAGGCCCGAGAAGGAGTATAAGGATGAAGGAGGTCAGAGAGGTATGATGGTGCAAGACCATTAACACACTTAAATGACAGCAGAAGAATCTTAAAATCAACTCTGACACAAACAGGAAGCCAGTGAAGGGAGGACAGAACTGGAGTAATGTGCTCAAACCTGTGAGTTCCTGTTAGTAGCCGAGCTGTAGCATTTTGGACAAACTGGAGACGTTTGTTTGTTTGTCATTTTTATTCATTTCATATTTAAAACACAAAAACAATTTAGAAACCAAATGAAAAAAAAAACATGTCATAAAATGAAAGGTAGCAGAAGAAGAAAAAAATCTTATCATATCTGCCCCTTGTTTAAAACAAAAACAATTCAAACAATCAATTCAAACAATAATCATCTATAAGTAATATAACAAAATAAATAACTCATCACAATTTTACGTATTTATATGTATCTTTCCAAAATTTTAATCTTAATCATTTTCTTAAATATAGGCAATGACTTTACTTTTTTAGCATCATTTTCCAAACTATTCCACAGACCTATTCCCTGAATTGAAGTAGACCGACCCTTTAAACTGGTTCTGTACTGTGGTTTAACAAAAATGTCTGTTCCCTTAAGATTATAGCAACTTTTCCTTTTTACAAAATACGTTTGAATGTTTGAAGGTAGTGTGTAGTTCTGAGCTTTATACAGTACTAAAAAAAATTATAGTTAGCCAAATCATAAAACTTCAGTAATTTCAATTGATAAAATAAAATACTAGATGGATGACAATAATGCTTTCTTGTGATAATTCTTATAGCTCTTTTCTGCAAAATAAAAATAGGCATCGTTATAGTTTTACATGCTGTTCCCCAATCTTCAACACAATAAATTAAATGCGGGACTATAATTGTATTATACACTAAATACAAGGCTTTATCATTCAATAAGTCCCTTACTTTATACAGTACTGCAGTGGATTTAGATATTTTAGTTTTTACAGAATTTATGTGCTGTTTCCATGACAGTTTATCATCAATTATTACACCTAAAAACTTCACCTCACCTACTCTGCATATCTCAACACCATCAACTCTAAAAGGAACATTGACAGTTATCTTTTTTTTTTTACTAAATATCATATAATTAGTTTTATCAAGGTTCAATGATAACTTTTTTTATTTAAACCAATTTTGTATTTTGACAAACTCCATCTTCATCAACTCAAACATCTGTTCCAAGTCTTTACCCAAATAAAAGAAAGTGGTATCATCAGCAAAGAGAACACATTTAAGGATACTGGACATCTCCGTCAAATCATTTACATACTAAATAAACAACTTAGGTCCAAGTACAGAGCCTTGTTGCACTCCACATGAAATACTGCTTAGGTTAGATCTTACATCGTCTATTTGTACAAACTGTTTTCTGTCTTATAAATAACTACATATCCACTGCAAAGCTGGTCCTCTAACACCACCTTTTTTTAATTTATCAATCAGAATGGTGTGGTCAATTGTGTCAACTGCTTTTATTAAATCGACAAATATACTTATACAATGTTGTTTTTGATCTATAGCTGTAATAACTTGTTCCATCAACTCCATAAGAGCCATGGATGTTGAGTTTTTTGATCTGAACCCATACTGACTATTACTTAAAATATTATTTTTATCAAGAAATAGGTCAAATCTGGTCACAAATAATTTTTCTAGAATTTTTGAGATTTGTGGCAACAAAGATATAGGTCTGTAGTTGTTAAATACACATTTGTCACCATGTTTAAAAAGAGGAACTACCTTAGCTATTTTCATTCTGTCTGGGAATATTCCTGTTGAAAATGACAAATTACATATATATGTAAATGGCTCAGTAACATGACTTATTATTTCTTTTACAACCATCATATCCATGTCTTCACAGTGTTTTGATCTTTTGTCAGTAATTTTTTTAACTACCTTCATTATTTCTTCTTTGTCAGTTCACTTTAGAAACATACTGTTAACACAATCACTGATTAAATAACTCACATTTTTATCCACTTTTGGTATTGTATTTGCAAGGTTAGATCCAACATTTACAAAGTAATTATTAAATCCATTTACGATTTCATTTTCATCATGGATTTTCACATTATTTTCCACAAAATATTGAGAAAGACCCATACTAACCTTATGTTTTTTCAGAACACTGTTCATTACTCGCCATGTTGCCTTCATATCGCCACTACTTTTATGTAATAACTCACTATAATATTCCCTCTTTTGTTTCCTTATGATCCCAACTAATTTAGTTTTGTAATTTTTATATTTATTTTCTGCCTCGTGTTCTGGATTTCAAGGAACATGAATACAGATAATTGTTGTTTTTTTACATGCATTTCTCAATCCTTTCGTAATCCATGGTTGATCAACAGTATCTTTCTTTATATAATTATTTTGCACTTTTTTTTAATTTTTATACAAAACATCTAGAATGTTCATAAACTTATCATAAGATTTGTTCACATCATCAACATACACATCTTCCCAATTTTGTTTATCTAAATCATCTTTAAATTTGTCTAATGCTTTTTTGGATGTGTTTATTATTTTATTCTTTCTTATAATTGGTTTTATATAAATTTCATTTTTCTAAATTGTGAAAATTGGTAAATGATCACTTAAATCAGTCATCAGAATACCACCTATCACATCACCATCTGTGATATTTATAAAAATATTACCTATTACTGTAGCACTATGTGTTGTGATTCTCATTGGATTTGATATCAACGGGAAAAAACTCAAACTATACATTGAATCCATAAATGTACCGATGTTATATGAATCAGTTATATTCCCTAGATCAATATTAAAATCTCCACACAAAAAAACTTTTTTATTACAACTCAACCAATAACTCCATGATTTTGTCTGTGAATGACTATTTTTGATCCAGGTGATCGATATACACAACTTATTGTTATGTTTTTATTATTCTTGTTTGTTATTTCTATTGCTATCATTTCCATTATATTGTCAACAATTATTGACATTTCACTATTCAATCTACACTTTATTCCTGTTAGGATTGCGCGAGGAACCCAGATGATATGAGACCCAGAACGAGGTAGACACAGGGAGATACAAAAAGAACAGTGTTTATTTATGTACAGTGAATAAATCCACACGCTGCTTCTCCGCAACTCCTGGAAAGAGGGACGATAGGTTAATTGTTTGTCCAGAGGGGAAGATCTGAGTTGTTTGTTTGAAGAATGTTTTTGTTCTTACAGTCCAAATCCGAAGGTGGGGAGCTGGTCCTCCTGTCCAACGAATGAGCAGAGAAGGAAATCCAAACGAGAATCCAAGGGAACGAGGGAGGCTGGCAACTGGAGGCAAAAAAGGCACGAGGAACACTTGACAGGCCGAGGAGTCCAAAACAGGCCACGAGGAGATCAAAAAACACGAGGGATCAGGAAACTGGAAAAGAGAACATGTAAGGGTCCCACTGCCTGCAGCCTGCCTTGCTGATGGCCGCTGATTACCAACACCTGGTGGCCATCAGCCTGATGAGCCTCTCCATCTACTTAAGGCTGCAGTCCGGTGTGACTCAACGCTGGAGCATATCACCTCTTATGGTATAGTACTGTTGTGAGGCAAATGTCTTGGTGAAAAGAATTTGTTCACCTTTTGCTCTTTTTTCCAGTTTCCTGGTTCCTCGTGCTCTTTTGGATTCCCTCGTGACCTGATCTGGATCCCTTGGCCTCTCAGGTATTCCTCGTGCCTCTTTGCCTCCAGTTGCCAGCCTTCCTCGTTCCCCTTTGGACCCTTGTTGGATTTCCCTCTGCTGCTCGCTCTCCTTGGACTGAAGGACCAGCTCTTCTCCCCTTCGGGTTGGACTGTAAGGACAAACGCTCATTTAAACAAACCACTCTGGCCTTCCCCCGTTGGACAACTATTAACCTGTCGTCCCTCTTTCCAGGAGCCTCTGAGAAGCAGCCTGTGGATGTCATTTAACTCACTGTAAATAATAAACACTGTTCTTTTGTATTTCCCCTGTGTCTGCCTCGTTCTGGGTCTCATATCATCTGGGTTCCCCGCGCACTCCTAACAGAAATGCTCCAGCCACAACAGACCCAGAATGAGACCAAGAGCGAGCAGACCTCCCCCGTTCCCGCGGAGGAGCGGATCGACAGGATGGACAAAGTAATTCATCAGGTGTTGACTCACCAGACCACGGTCCAGTCCAACCTTCAGGAGCTCGGAGGTATGATTTATTCCATTAAACGTCAGCTGCAAGCTTCTGCCTCCTCAGCTCCAGTCGTTCCGCCAGCCCCTGTGGCTCTTGGTCCCACTCCTCCTGTCCAACAAATTTTCATTAAACCTTCTGAGTTTTTCACCGGAGACCCTGACCAATGTGGCGGCTTCTTGCTCCAGTGCCGACTCGCCTTCGAGGGGGCTCCCTCCCAGTTCTCGTCGGACACGGCCAAAATCACCTTCTTCGTAAGCCAGCTCAAAGGTAACGCTCTCCGGTGGGCTCACTCATTCCTCTTGAGTCATGATAACCCCCCTGCTTCCTATGCCCTCTTTCTTCGAGAGTTTCGCAGGATTTTTGACCGTCCCCTGCAGGCTTCAAATGCCGCCAAGCGATTGTTGAACTTACGACAGGGCCGTCGTAATGCCTCGGAGTTCGCTCTGGAGTTTCGGATCCTTGCTGCCCAAACAGGATGGGACGAGCCCGCCCTCCAAGGTATTTTCCTTAACGCTCTGTCTGATTTTCTCAAAGACCAGCTGGCCACGCGAGATGAACCCGAGACTTTCGACAAACTGATAGACCTTGCCATCTCAATTGATGACCGCTTCCGGGAGAGACGTAGAGAAGCAAACTACAGTTCCCATCGACCCTCGACTTCCGGGTTTTCGACTCCTCCAGGTGAGCCCAAGCCTGCACCTCAGCACTACGTTTCCCATAATTCTTCCACTTCCGGGTTTACGACCCCTCGCTACGAGTCCTTTTCTTCAAGACAGTCCCCTGCGAACTACAACTCCCAGTCTTCCATGCTTCCTGGTCACAGCCAATCACCTTCTTTTCCCTCACGGGATTGCTCCCCCGAGCCTATGCAGGTGGGGCGCGCACGGCTGACTCCTGCAGAGAGACAGCGGCGTGTATCTGCCCGTCTCTGCATTTATTGTGGTAATCCCGGTCATT
>NW_023619365.1:0-10027 GCF_014905685.2 Nematolebias whitei
CTTGTCGCCCCCGGGCTTGGGCCTGTGGGGATCGGGGATCTTGGGCTCTGGCTGGCGGGTTGCCAGGCTCTGGGCCGGCTTGCGCTCTGGTGCCCGGTTCTGGGCGGGGGCCTTCGGCTCGCTGGTGGGTTGTGGGTTCATGGGCTGGGGGATTGGGTGTTTGGGGGCGTGACCAGTGGCCCCTAGGAGGGGGTAGTTTGACCCAGCCTAGGTGTCTAGTGTGCTATGTGTTTTGAGAGATGTCCGAATGAGGGGTGGGTGTTGTTGTGGCTTTTCCACAATCGTGTTCAAGACAGCTGAGACGGTCACCTTAGTTCAAAAGATTTATTTGACAAACAGGAGTTACAGGTATTCAGAGACAAACAATTACATTTATAAAATATATGCATATATTTGGAGCATTAAAGAACGAACCGTCTCGGTCTGCGCTTCCCCGGAAATGCTCGCTGGGCGTGTGTTATTTTTGGGTTTTATCAAAGTTTGAGAAGGCTAGCTTTCTGATTGGTTTAGACCCGAGGTTGCTATGGTTACGGGTCTAGCCCGCCCCCCTGAAGGCCCCCTCTTACTGCATTCCAGAGATAAGATATGGAAGCTTGTTTCTTTGTCTGCGTTCAGACTGTTCACACTCTGTTGTGGAGCATCTAATCATGAATTATTATTGAGAGAGAACCAGAAGGATTTGGGGAGTGGTGGCGCAGAGGTTAGAGAGGTGGGCTTGTGATCCGAAGATCGCCGGTTCACGCCCCGGCCCCGACAACATCAAAAATTGTGGGTGGGGTAGGTGAAACACCCACACTTGCCCCCACCCTCATTCGCCCCACTCTGGGCCCATGAGCAAGGTCCTTAACCCCACCATGTGCTCCCTAAACAGGTCTCTCTTGAAAATGAGTTCTCGTGGCTCAATGAGACTAACCTGGATAAATAAAGGCTAAATGAAAAAAAACAAAAAAAAAACAGAGGGATTTACTTAGTCAAACTGTATTAAGTCTAAATTAAAGAAATGTGTTCTAGCTTTATTTATGTTAATCAGTGTGTGTGTGTGAGCGGCCAGGCCACCATGTGCTAAGAGAACAAAGGACTCTCCCCTCCTGAGTCAGTCAGTATCTTACCTGCTACCTGGCTTGATTTGATTGCTTGTAATATATCAAATGTGAACTTGTAAAATTATCATTAGCTAGTATAAGATTATATGTAAAGGTAAAATAATTAGAATTAGTAAACATTTTCTATAAATATAGTTCAACCCTTGAAGAAAGACACGCACACACTTTGTATAACATGACATTTGAATGCTTGATAGGAAATATAAAAAGGTATAAAAATATGAAATCCAACAGTGTAGTATTTCTTCTGGGGTGGGGATGGGGTGGATGTCCTTGGGGGCGGCCCGGGACTGTGCATGGCCGGCTGGCTGGCCCCTTTTCTGTGGTGGGGGCTCGCTCCCGGTGCTTCCTGGCACTGTCGGCGGTTGGGCGAGCACTCTTGGCCGGGTCGTCCTGGTGAGGTTTGGCTTCATCTGGTAGCGGGCTGACTGCGGTTTGTGGGGGTCCTGGCGGCCCTCGGGTGTGTAGGCTGCTGGTACTGCTTCTGGCGGCCCTCGGGGCTCTGTCCCTCTCTGGTCTGGAGCTCAGCGGGCCTGGCGGTCGGTCCAGATGGAGAGGTGTCTTGGCCTCAATCCCTGGGTGGACCTTGGGGAGCTGGGGGGGGGGGGGACTGTTGGATCAGTGGGGGAGCTGACTCCCTGTGGGAGCATTTGCTCTCACAGTTTTTTCTCCCCATCCCTCACCATGCACCTCCACCCTCTTCATTTCAATTCCACACATTTAGGGTTGTTTGGGCTCGGGTGTGCTGCAACAATTTTACATCTCTGTTGACCATAGCCACCTGGGACTCAATTTTATTGTACACCTTAGACATTCATTCATAACATCCTCATGACATTCACATATAGGAACTTGAGGTGGGCACATGGCTATGGGTGGTGGGATGACCTTACTCTCACCCCCTGTGCCTGTGCTCACTTACAACGGTTGCATTTAGACACTAGGGTTTGGATAGAGTTGGGGTGGAGGGGAAACTGGCATCATGCCAGCCTTTGCTCCTTCTTCTTTCCTTTTTAATGGCACTATACAACAACACACATCAACAGCACATCTAGGAGCGGGAGTGTATGTGTCGGGGTCTTATTCTTTTTTTTTTCCTCACCCCCCTAGTTCCCTAACTGCCATTCCGGGGGTGGGGTCCGAGAGAAGGGCAGGCCGTCGGGCGTTGACCAGGACTATGTGGGTGTTCGGGGTCTGGGGGATTGCCGTGGGTGGTGCTGGCGCTGTACTCTCCCTGGGGTTGTTTGGACCCCCTGAGCTTGGCTCTTGGGTGCCATGGTTGGCCCGCTGGCCGGGGTGGCTGCCGGGGCCTGGCGGGCGGTCGGCTGGGGGAGCGTGCTTGGTTGTTGGCGGTGTGTGGGGGTGGTCGGTGGCGTGTCCTCTTCATGGTGGGGGGGTGTCCTGTCGGCTGGGCATGGCCTGGGCCGGGTCTGGGATATTGGCTCTTCTCCGCTCGAGAATGAATGGGTTTACCTCCTGGGTTTGGGCATGGGCTGCCCCCTGTAGAGGGCGGGTACATGTCTTGGAACTGGGGGGTATAGAGTGCGTATCGGGAATAAGAATGAAATGTATCGTTATTGTATGTCTTTGAGTGAGTGAATGTGAGAATGAGGTTGGGATTGTGTGATTGTGTCTGTGTATAAATGGGTATTTGTTAGGCCGAGACTCGGACTTCCCCCTCTTTGATACAACTGGGGGTGCTTGGCATCGCGCCCCTATCGCGCGGCCCCCTGGTGGGGTGTGCCCTTGCCTGCCAGCGCGCTTGGGGCCCTTGGTGTCAGGGGCTGGGCGCTTGGGCGTGTGTCGGCTCGGCCTGGTGTCTGCCTGGTGGGGCTCAGGTCCTCTGGCCCTGTCGGGCCTTGGCCTGGGTGGTGTGAGTCCTCGGTGCCCGGGCCTCGGTGCCCGGGCCTGGACCTACATCGGTTCGGCGGGTTCCGACGGAGGCCTATGAGTTTGTCGCTGTTGGCCCTGGGGGGTCACTGTATGTGGTCGCTGGTGGGGATCTTCCGGTTCTCCCCTGTGGTCCGATCTGGGGGGTGGGTGAGTGGTTCGTCCTGTGTGGGTGGCCCTGGGGGCTCCGCGGTCGGAGTCCCTCCTGGGGTCTTGGGCTCTGGCCCCCCCTTTTTCATCTGCCTCTGGTCTTGGGGGTCGGGGCTCTGCTGCTTCACAGTTACTATTAAATGTTCTATTAGAGAAGCCTTATACACTTATGCATGCTCACAACCACGCACAAATAGATGCAGGGATGCTTATGTAGGCTTTATATGTAGATATATAGATATGTATATTCACGTGTATGTATGTATGTATATAGGCGTAGGTATGGGTATATATATTTATGGAAACTTACTGCAAAGCCATGAATATTTTAAGTTCTTTATACATATGTATTTTGTTGCTGTGTTTTGTCATGTTCTTTGCAGGTGAACAGACAGTGGCCGGGTGTTTTGCCGTGTGCTCTCTTTGTGTATATTTCTTATATTTTGGAGTCTTACTTTGTCTTTTCCTTCTTTCTATCCTATTATAAAAAATAAAAAGATAAAAAAAATAAAAAAACCTACACTAGATAATCACTAGAATAAATATTTCATAATAATGGTGTGGAGAGGATGGCTGTAAGGGGAGAAGGGAGGCCATCAAAAAAAAAAAAAAAATAACCTTAATAAAAATAAATGGCTAATTTACTCTGCTTTGGTAAATACTTAATATAACAGCAGGATTATCAAAACTTCTAAGCAGTTTTTACTCATCCATAAACATTTTCATTAGAACTTGTACAAACAACAGTTTAAACCTCTGATTACCAGTTTTTACTTCTACTTTCTCTTATGCATGATTAAACTGAGTACTGAACTGAGAAAGGAAGTATACAAGTTATTTCAAAGCAGTTTTACAGTAAAACGTTCACTTGTGTTCAGGAGAACTCAGAAATTTAAATTGTTCAGAAAAATAATTTCTACCGTGGGATGGCAAAAGAGTCCTTGAGAAACAACAGGGGTTTCTTTCCCACACCCTAAGATTGCAAGATGAATCCTCCCTTTTAGGAAGAGATACACATAATGCTTCAGATGTTGTATTTCAACGGAACATGGTTCCTTACTGTCCAGCTTTGGGAATGAGAGTCAGTCTTACTTTCAAAGTATCAAAAGAATAAAAGTTGATGGTAGAAAAACCTTGATGTGTCACTACAGCGGCAAACTCAAAACAGCAAACCCGGACAAAAATCACGGCGGACCTGGAGATCAGCAGTTAACTCAAAACAGCAATCCCAGACAAAAATCACGGCGGATAAACACCTGTCAGCACACCGAAGACGGGAGCTCATAACGCGTCCTACCGTCCGTGGACGGTACAAGGACACATGAAGCGGCTACTAAAAGGGGCAAACGAACTAAAGGCACAGACACACTCATCCTGAACCACACATAAAAAATACAAGTCGTGATTGGGCAGCTGTGGCTGAGTGGTTAGAGCAGTCGTCCTCCAATGCAAGAGTTGGGGGTTCGAACCCCACAGCAGTCACATGCCAAAGTGTCCCTGGGCAAGACACTGAACCCCTTGTTGCCTCCGATGTGTGTCCCATCGGTGTATGAATGTGATAAATCACTGATTAGTCTCTTTAAAATGATTTGTTCAATTAGCTTTGTAGAGATCTAGTAGAGTGCTGTATGAATGGGTAAATGAGGACACAGATTGTAGTGTAAAGCGCTTTGAGTGTCTCAATAACATAGAAAGACGCTATATAAGTACAGTCCATTTACCATTTGCCATTGTAAATGTTGCAACACCATCTTAATCCCAACACATAAAGCATTAACAACCACACTGTAGTATGACATATGCAGGATATATTCATACATTTACGGGTTCTTCATTTTTCTGACTGTGTAGCATGCGTGCATTGAGTTTAACAGAAATGTAACGAGAGACGTTATTTATCTTTGACCCATCAAAATGAATGCGGTCATTTATTTACAGAATCAAAGTTTAACATCAAACATTTACATTAATTTGGCAAAATATGAAAACAATAACATGGCTAGTTTCACAGGAAGTGGGAACAATACGGCGATTGTTGTCACTTTTCAGCAGAACAGCAGACATCAATCACACGGCGGTGATTGGTATACTTTGCTTCAGACATTTCTAAAATATCTGTAATGATTTTAGGAGAAAGGAGAGTTTAAGATGGAAAATGGAGATTTATCTTACAGAGAGATGTGTGAGGGAATTTATCTGTTTGACCAGAACGTGCACGCTCCTTCAGATCTCAGCTTGGCCACGGTACGCTTGGTCGAAATAGAACTTTTACCTGGTTGATGATAGATCAGGTCGGCGTGAAGTCCTTCTTTTGACTCTTTCAGCGTCTCCGTTGAGAACAGCTAAAATACTTTTAGGAGTCGTGTGAGGCTATCCAAACAGAAGTTATAATTCCCAAAATCGTCTCTGGATTCTGGATTCCAATAGAAGCATCCTGGACGCCTGCGTTAGCATCCAAGAACTCTGAACTCTTTAACTCTCTTCAGAGAGTTAAAGTCTGGAACTCTTCTCCAGGAAAAACTTTCAAGCTCTGAAAAACTCCCTTAAGCTCTTCCATCTCGTCTCTGCATCTTGACACAGACTTCAGAGAACCGGGAAGTTGCCACATTTAAATGGGTTCGACTTCCGGGTCATTTGAGAGCTTTTTGATTGGTCGATGGACCAGAACAGAGGTGTGGTTTGTGATGTAAGTTGTTATGGAAAGTCAAGGATTGTTTAAAACAGACAGAAAGATTATTGGAGAAAACCAGTCTCAGTGGCGTCTCTTCTCCTAGTATCTGCTGTAAAAGTTAAACATGACATTTCTTTTCAGTAAACTTTTTAGTTGACCGAAACCTGAACTTTGACACACACTTACAAAACTTGCTCATTGAAGACAGAAAATCAAGAACTGCATATTAACCTGATTTCTTCTTTGAATGAGGAATAAAAATCATTACTTACTGTTTATGTAAATAAAAATGAGTAGTTCTCTTCAACCTATAAACATTGTTTGAACTAACACAATTTGATTATCAAAACATTTGTAAAATAGTAATGATCATAGAGAATTGTCATTTCTACTTGATTAATTCAAGAAAGAAAGTCTCAGGATGGGTCAAACTGTATTTCTGGATGCAGATCAATGAAATAACAGTTTCTGTCCATCTGGTCAGATTTGACATCAGGTCAAGTTCACTACAGTCCCCCCTTTGGAAATCATCGCCTGTCCATGGGGATGAATTCCAACCGTGAACTTACGCCTTCAAATGTCCTTGAGCTTGATGTAATCCAGCGAGGAAGACCAAAGTCAAAAGTAATCCAGCAAGGAAGACCAAAGTCAGAAGTAATCCAGCAAGGAAAACAAAGTCAAGGTAACTCCACAATGTTCTTGGTAATTCCATTGTGTTGATGATAATTCCATAATGTTGTTGGTAATTCCATTGTAGCAATGCTTTAACCCCTTGGAAACAGAGTCTGTAATCCATTGGAAAAAGTCATATAATCCACAACGGTAAATCCACAACGATTGGAAGTGTTGATTAATCAGCATACAGAGGGGTACCCTTGGATTGAACTGAAGATGCGGCCACTGGATGAAGAGTGGAGACCAACGTCAGGATTGCAGGTCGCCTCCAGCGAAGGTTGTCTCCAGCGACGTCCAGCCTGTGCCGTTCTGGTTCAATGTGTCATGCAATTATGTGGTTTAAGGTGGGCTTATGAAGGGGATTTTACATAAGGCCTTAAACTATATGCACCTGGTGTGTAAGCTATTATGGTTGGGAACAGCTACAACTGCCAGTTAAGGGGTGGAACATGCTGAAAAGGGTAACTACAGGGGTTTATGCCTATAGAAAAGGGTTCCAAACTATTTTTCCATTTCTAACTTGGTTTAAGTTAGCTTTTGTTGTGGAATAATATTTTGTTCCTTTTGAATCTGACTCCCATTTCTTATTTTATTTTGAAATTGACCCACTTCCTGTTTTACTTTGAAGAGGCTCTCACAGATAGATTTCATTTCCTGTTTATATAATGTAACACGATGTAAACCACTTCTGATTGGATTGGATACTGACCAATCAGATCGCAGACAGACTCAAAGCGCGCTGAAAAGTTAGTTTTTCTGTGTGAAGGAACGCCCTGTTTTTCTGAGATAAAGGAGTGCAGGTTTCTGCTAAAAAACGGTGTGTGAGAGAGGGGGAGAAGTGAAGAGTCCTCTCTCGTGTGTGTGAGAAGAGAGACGCAGCCAGCCAGCCAGCCAGCCAGCAGTTTGGAGCAGAAAGACAATGCAGGTTGTATTGTAAAGATTAAGGGATGTATCCAGATTTTAATATGTTAAAATAACGACTGCATTTAACTAACCCACTGTTTATACTTGTGAATCTGTGACAACTTTTTTTTACTTCTGAGTTACTTTACTTATTAAATATTCCTAAACTTGAAGGTGCGTGTGTCGTATCTGATGTGCAATGATTTGACTTCCTGCAGGATTGAAAAGGTATCAGAGCTCGGGTGGAGAAATAAAGAAATACACAACAAATTTGGAGGTTCCACCGAGATCGGTTTGATACGGACAGGAAGGGACAGCAGAGTCCAAAGCACTGAACCTGTGGCCACAACTCTTCAATCAAAGGTAAGCAGATACCTGTTTAAACAAAATCTGTGATTGGGCTTTTTATAGGCAAATTTCTCAGTGTGTTGGACTCCCATTAATTAGGGGATTATTATGTTGTGATAGTGAATAAGTAATAAAACCAGTCCCAGATAAACCACGCAATTGTCGCGCCTACCAGAGTCTGACGAGATTCTGGATCAGAGGAGGTTGGGTTGTAGGATAAAATCATTTATCTGCCGCTACCTCTGTAACTCTGAGACAGAGTTGAACTGTAAACTCGTTAGGGTGGTGTCTTACTTAAAACAGTGTTAATTTAAGCTTACTTAAAAATTGGAAGTTCATTAAGTGAGTACGGGACTTGGGTGAGTTATTAATTAATTAAATACGACGCACGCACCGAATAGATTAAAATAAAATCAGAACTAATAAAATAATTTATGATAAAATAATTTATGATCTGTGGTGAATAGAGAAGTCACGGGTTCACAAATATTGCTGTCTTCTAGGACATTAAAAGGGAAGTCAACACACGTTGTCTAAAAAAAAAAACAACAACATTTTCAAGGGAGGCCATTGTGAATATTTCTGGCGTCTGTGACTTGCGTGAATGTTGAAATAAGTGGTCAGTATCTTGTTTGTTTATTTTGTGTTTGTGTCTTTGTCAAATATAAGACCACAGATGAATGTGTAGGAAAAAAGTTCCAGAAAAAGAAAAAATAAAAAAGTTCCAGAATTTTCCAGTGACAATAAAAAGAGGTGTGTGCTGTGTGGTTGGATTTCTTGTGAGAATGGACACTGAGGGGCAACAACGTCTCAGGTTACAAAAATGTGAGCAGGAAAGTTTTAAACCGGTAAAAGAGCAAGTAGAAATAGTGAGACAAGCACTAGAGCTGCTGCAATATGATAAAAAGCTAAAAAAAGGCTCTCGTGCAAAAATTACAAAAAATAGAAAATAATGCAGAAGAGAAACAAGATGTGATATCTTTGATGTGGGATAAAATTAAAGAGTGCTCGAGTGATGAGGATAAATTTGACAAGAAACAGACAGAAGCAAATGCCTTGCATAAGAATAAATACAGAAAGTTGATGAGGGAGGTGATTTATGAAAGAAAAGAGTGGTTGAAATTGGTTTTTGTAGCACAAGGTTCATACCATTTGTTGAGAACACAGCAGCTGGTAGAGCAGCCTATAACAAAGGTGGAAGAAATGGGTAGTTCAGATCCCCCTCCTTACGACCGGAGTGGCAATCAGTCAGAACATCCTCCTAAAGGAATGTACCCCATATATCACATAAAAGAGGGAACGTTACAAGTGGGGGGGGGTTAATGACACCCCCTCGCAGCAGAGGGGGGAGACATTAAACCCAGTTAAAACAAAACTGTTTGAGGCACCAGGAAGGAAGACACAGTCCATCAGTAAACCATTCCAAACAGAGGGGGAAGGGAACATAAGCAGCACACAGCAATGGGTGATTAAGGATGGGTGGAGTCCCTCAGGACACCCTGATTTGCACACTTCTTCCATCCTTGCATCCTCAGCACCTCCCTCTGACAGCTCTCATGATGGAGAGGGCCTGCTTGTGGGTTTGCAGGGTTGGAGGAATCGTGCAGGGTTGTCTCAAAACCCGCTCACCTGTACTCACCAATTGCCTGCCCCGTCTCAGACACACATACAGAATTCTTTTTGGCCACAAGCAATACGAATTACTTCTGATTTATCGGCAGCTCTTCCACCACCAGATCACGCTTCTATCCCTGTTGAAAGCGTGGATCCATCGTTAAGTACTGGTTCATTTCCTCTTCTGCAGGCAGGAAATCAGATACGTTATAAACCTCTTGCGCTAGGTGATGTGCAGGCGTTAGTAGACAAACTCCCTCCCATCACAGAAGGAGGAAGTAAGTGGTTAAACGTAGTGGACTCCTTAACTAAAGGTATTAATCTAGCTGTGGGAGACATGAGGGCACTATTGGGAAGGTGTGTAACTTCTACTAGGATGGATGAAATAGAGAGGGCTGCAGGGTGGAATAGAAACATACCTGACTCAACTTGCATGTTGTTGGAGTATCAGAGACTTGCCGCCGCTCTCAGACAGGCTTATCCCCTTCCAGAAGGTACAGGGGTTCCTAAGTTCACCTGGAAGCCTGGTCAAAACCCCACTGCATATTTAGATGTGTGTAAACAGGACTGGTATGACAGAACTCACTGCCATGGTCAAGGGGAAAATCAAAAGTATTTTTTTAGACAGGCAATACTAGATGGTGTACCCGCAGCAGTCAGTAAGGCAATGAAA
>NW_023619366.1:0-5007 GCF_014905685.2 Nematolebias whitei
TAACCTCTCGTCCCTCTTTCCAGGAGCCGCTGAGAAGCAGCGTGTGGACTTTAATTTTGCACTGTAAATAATAAACACTGTTCTTTTGTATTTCCCCTGTGTCTGCCTCGTTCTGGGTCTCTTATCATCTGGGTTCCCCGCGCAATCGTAACAGAAATGCTCCAGCCACAAAAGACCCAGAATGAGACCAAGAGCGAGCAGACACCCCCCGGTCCCGCGGAGGAGCGGATCGACAGGATGGACAAAGTTATTCATCAGGTGCTGACTCACCAGACAACGGTCCAGTCCAACCTTCAGGAGCTCGGAGGTATGATTTATTCCATTAAACGTCAGCTGCAAGCTTCTGCCTCCTCAGCTCCAGTCGTTCCACCAGCCCCCGTGGCTCTTGGTCCCATTCCTCCTGTCCAACAAATCTTCGTTAAGCCATCTGAGTTCTTCACCGGAGACCCTGACCAATGTGGCGGCTTCTTGCTCCAGTGCTGACTCGCCTTCGAGGGGGCTCCCTCCCAGTTCTCGTCGGACACGGCTAAAATCACCTTCTTCGTAAGCCAACTCAAAGGTAACGCTCTCCGGTGGGCTCACTTGTTCCTATTGGGTCATGATAACCCCCCTGCTTCCTATGAACTTTTCCTTCGAGAGTTTCGCAGGATTTTTGACCGTCCCCTGCAGGCTTCAAATGCCGCCAAGCGGTTGTTGAATTTACGACAGGGCCGTCGTAATGTCTCGGAGTTCGCTCTGGAGTTTCGGATCCTTGCTGCCCAAACAGGATGGGACGAGCCCGCCCTCCAAGGAATTTTCCTTAACGCTCTGTCTGATTTTCTCAAAGACCAGCTGGCCACGCGAGATGAACCCGAGACTTTCAACAAACTGATAGACCTTGCCATCTCAATCGATGACCGTTTTCGGGAGAGAAGGAGAGAGGCAAACTATAATTCCCATCGACCCTCGACTTCCGGGTTTTCGACTCCTCCAGGTGAGCCCAAGCCTGCACCTCCGCACTACGTTTCCCATAATCCTCCCACTTCCGGGTTTACGACCCCTCGCTATGAGTCTGTTTCACCAAAACAATCCCCTGTGAACTACAACCCCCAGTCTTCCTTGCTTCCTGGTCACAGCCAATCATCTTCTTTTCCCTCACGTGATCGCTCCCCCGAGCCTATGCAGGTGGGGCGCGCACGGCTGACTCCTGCAGAGAGACAGCGGCGCGTATCTGCCCGTCTCTGCATTTATTGTGGAAATCCCGGTCATTTTCTGCCCCACTGTCCGTTTCGAGGAAACGAGAACTTTCACCAGTAAAGTGGGAGTTACTGGTGGGAACGTCTGCGTTAACCTCCCCATTCAAACTGTTGCTTCCCATGGTCATTCAGACACATAATCGTCGCTTTTCGTTTTCAGCTCTCATCGATTCAGGTGCTGAAAAGAACTTGATCAGCGCTGACTTAGTTAAAGAATATTCATTACCTACTCGCGAGATCCCTTCGATTTCTGTCTCTGGCTTAACCGGAGACACTCTGACCCGTATTAAATTAAAGACTACCGAGTTGCATGTTATTATTTCTGGAAATCATCATGAGATGACTGATTTCTTTATATTTAATTCTCAAACCCCCCAAGTAATTTTAGGTTTCCCCTGGCTTCGAAATCACAATCCAGTAATTAACTGGGAGCGCGGCTGCGTTGATAAATGGAGCGACAAGTGCCTCAGCAACTGTCCGCTCTGCCATTAAAGAGTTCCCTCGGGACGCGCCTCCTCTAGAGGAGATCGACCTCACCTCGGTTCCTGCTGAATACCGCGACCTGGCGGCTGTTTTCAGTAAGCAGCGCGCCTTGTCTCTTCCTCCTCACCGTCCCTATGACTGCTCGATTGACTTGTTACCTGGCGCCCCCTTGCCGTCAAGTAGACTTTACAACCTTTCTGGTCCTGAAAGGGAATCAATGTCCAATTATATTAATGAGTCTCTTGCCTCTGGCATTATTAGACCTTCAACCTCCCCTGTGGGAGCTGGCTTTTTCTTCGTTTCCAAGAAAGATAAATCACTCTGGCCATGTATTAACTATCGCGGTTTGAACAATTTAACTATTAAAAACAAATATCCTCTTCCTCTCATTGATTCTTTACAAGAACAATTACAGTCGGCCTCTTGTTTTTCCAAACTCGATTTGCGAAACGCGTACCACCTCGTCCGTATTAAAGAGGGCGACGAGTGGAAAACAGCTTTTCGCACCCCCTTGGGCCATTTAGAGTACTTAGTTATGCCTTTTGGGTTGACCAATGCCCCCGCTGTTTTTCAGGCGCTTGTTAATGATGTTTTGCGTGATTTCATTGGTAATTTTGTGTTTGTATACCTTGACGACATCCTTATTTATTCCCGCGACCCCGCTCAACACACGGCCCACGTTCGCACGGTCCTCCAGCGGCTGCTGGAGAACCAGTTATTTGTCAAAGCAGAGAAGTGTGAGTTTAACACCTCCACTGTCTCATTCCTTGGTTTCATCTTTGAGGGAGGTCGTTGCCGAACCGATCCAGAAAAGACCAGGGCGGTTGTCGACTGGCCGACCCCCGAGTCCAGGAAGCAGTTACAACGCTGCCTGGGCTTTGCAAATTTTTATTGGCGATTTATTAAAGATTACAGCCGTGTCGCCGCCCCCCTGTCTCAGCTCACCTCTACTGCCCGTGCCTTTCATTGGACCCCAGAGGCCGAGACCGCCTTCACGAGACTCAAGTCTCTCTTTTCCTCTGCGCCCATCCTTTGCCATCCGGACCCTATGCACCAGTTCATCTTGGAGGTGGATGCCTCCGACACTGGGGTAGGAGCGGTCCTTTCCCAGCGATCTCCTCACGACAATAAGGTCCATCCCTGCGCCTTCTTCTCTCGGCGTCTCTCCCAAGCAGAACGCAACTACAACGTGGGCAGCCGCGAGCTGTTAGCAGTCAAGCTCGCATTAGAGGAATGGCGGCACTGGTTAGAAGGCACTGAGACAGCTTTTTTGATCTGGACAGACCATAAAAATTTAATTTATCTGAGGAACGCCAGGCGTCTGATCCCCCGTCAGGCCCGTCGGTCGCTTTTCTTTAATCGCTTTAATTTTGTTTTGACTTTTCGCCCAGGCTCAAAAAACGTTAAGCCTGATGCCCTTTCCAGGCAGTTTGCTCCTCCCGATTCGCCCGAGGTCTCTAATCCTATCATCCCATCCTCGTGTATTGTTGGCTCCCTCTCTTGGCCTATCACCGCCACCGTTCAACAGGCCCTCCTCGCCGAACCCGACCCTGGTGGTGGTCCTCCTGGTACCCTCTTTGTTCCCTCCAGCGTGCGGTCTGAGGTGCTCCAGTGGCTTCACACCAACAAGCTCTCTTGCCACCCTGGAGTGAACCGCATGCTCGCCCTCACGAGGACTCATTTCTGGTGGCCATCCATGACCAGTGACATTAAAGACTTTGTTGCGGCCTGTCCCGTCTGTGCCCGAAACAAGTCCGGTACCCAACCTCCGGCTGGTCCCTTGCTTCCCCTCCCAACCTCTAGTCGCCCCTGGTCCCACATCTCCCTCGATTTTGTCACCGGTCTTCCCCCGTCTGACGGCAACACCACCATCCTCACCATCGTTGACCGTTTTTCAAAGGCCGCTCATTTTGTTCCTCTCCCTAAGCTCCCCTCTGCCCTGGAAACAGCCCACCTTCTCACCCTCCACGTTTTCAGGCTCCACGGTATCCCATCTGACATCGTCTCGGACCGAGGCCCGCAGTTTATCTCCCAGGTGTGGCACTCCTTTTGTAAGTCGCTCGGGGCGTCCGTTAGCCTTACCTCCGGCTACCATCCTCAGGCTAACGGACAAGCTGAGTGCTGCAATCAGGAGTTGGAGTCTACCCTGCGTTGCCTGGTCGAGTCCAACCCCTCATCGTGGAGTCAAAATCTGGTTTGGGTGGAGTACGCCCACAACTCCCACCGCTCCTCTGCTACTGGCATGTCCCCCTTCGAGGCCTCCCTTGGGTACCATCCTCCTCTTTTCCCTAGTTGTGAATCCGACTGCACAGTTCCGTCTGTGCAGCACCACTTCCGGTGGTGTCGTCGCATCTGGCGCCAGGCCAAGGCGGCCCTCCTTAGGACCGCAGCCCAGGCTAAACGGTTTGCAGACCGTCATCGTTCAGCGACATCCGCCTACCAAGTCGGCCAGCAAGTTTGGTTGTCTACCAGGGACATCAAGCTGCGGGACACCCCCCGAAAGCTGGCCCCCCACTTCATTGGCCCCTTCCCCATCACCCGCATTATCAACCCCTCTGCGGTCCGTCTCCAACTCCCCAGGGCCATGCGGATTCACCCGACCTTCCACGTCTCCCAGGTCAAGCCCGTCTCCCTCAGTCCCTTTTGTCCCCCATCTGACCTCCCTCCGCCGCCCCGCCTGATCGACAACCACCCTGCGTTCACTGTTCGTTCCATCTTGGACGTGCGACGCAGGGGTAGGGGTTTCCAATACCTGGTCGATTGGGAGGGGTACGGTCCTGAGGAGAGGTCATGGATCCCCAGGTCCTTCATCCTTGATCTCAGTCTCATTTCCAGGTTTTTTGCAGACCACCCCGAGAAGCGCCTCAGGTCGCCAGGTGGCGATTCTTGAGGGGGGGTACTGTAAGGGTCCCACCGCCTGCAGCCTGCCTTGCTGATGGCCGCTGATTACCAACACCTGGCGGCCATCAGCCTGATGAGCCTCTCCATCTACTTAAGGCTGCAGCCCGGTGTGATTCGACGCTGGAGCATATCACCTCTCATGTTTCCTGGTTCCTTCGTGTTTTGGATTCTCCTCGTGGCCTGACCTGGATCCCTCGGCCTGTCAGGTGTTCCTCGTGTCTCTTTGCCTCCAGTTGCCTGCCTTCTTCGTTTCCTTTTGGACCCCTGTTGGATTCCTTTCTGCTGCTCACTCCTTGGACTGAAGGACCAGCTCATCTCCTTCGGGTTGGACTGTAAGGACAAGACGCTCTTTAAATCTACCACTCTGGTCTTCCCCGTTGGACAAACA
>NW_023619366.1:5017-10024 GCF_014905685.2 Nematolebias whitei
TAACCTCTCGTCCCTCTTTCCAGGAGCCGCTGAGAAGCAGCGTGTGGACTTTAATTTTGCACTGTAAATAATAAACACTGTTCTTTTGTATTTCCCCTGTGTCTGCCTCGTTCTGGGTCTCTTATCATCTGGGTTCCCCGCGCAATCGTAACAGAAATGCTCCAGCCACAAAAGACCCAGAATGAGACCAAGAGCGAGCAGACACCCCCCGGTCCCGCGGAGGAGCGGATCGACAGGATGGACAAAGTTATTCATCAGGTGCTGACTCACCAGACAACGGTCCAGTCCAACCTTCAGGAGCTCGGAGGTATGATTTATTCCATTAAACGTCAGCTGCAAGCTTCTGCCTCCTCAGCTCCAGTCGTTCCACCAGCCCCCGTGGCTCTTGGTCCCATTCCTCCTGTCCAACAAATCTTCGTTAAGCCATCTGAGTTCTTCACCGGAGACCCTGACCAATGTGGCGGCTTCTTGCTCCAGTGCTGACTCGCCTTCGAGGGGGCTCCCTCCCAGTTCTCGTCGGACACGGCTAAAATCACCTTCTTCGTAAGCCAACTCAAAGGTAACGCTCTCCGGTGGGCTCACTTGTTCCTATTGGGTCATGATAACCCCCCTGCTTCCTATGAACTTTTCCTTCGAGAGTTTCGCAGGATTTTTGACCGTCCCCTGCAGGCTTCAAATGCCGCCAAGCGGTTGTTGAATTTACGACAGGGCCGTCGTAATGTCTCGGAGTTCGCTCTGGAGTTTCGGATCCTTGCTGCCCAAACAGGATGGGACGAGCCCGCCCTCCAAGGAATTTTCCTTAACGCTCTGTCTGATTTTCTCAAAGACCAGCTGGCCACGCGAGATGAACCCGAGACTTTCAACAAACTGATAGACCTTGCCATCTCAATCGATGACCGTTTTCGGGAGAGAAGGAGAGAGGCAAACTATAATTCCCATCGACCCTCGACTTCCGGGTTTTCGACTCCTCCAGGTGAGCCCAAGCCTGCACCTCCGCACTACGTTTCCCATAATCCTCCCACTTCCGGGTTTACGACCCCTCGCTATGAGTCTGTTTCACCAAAACAATCCCCTGTGAACTACAACCCCCAGTCTTCCTTGCTTCCTGGTCACAGCCAATCATCTTCTTTTCCCTCACGTGATCGCTCCCCCGAGCCTATGCAGGTGGGGCGCGCACGGCTGACTCCTGCAGAGAGACAGCGGCGCGTATCTGCCCGTCTCTGCATTTATTGTGGAAATCCCGGTCATTTTCTGCCCCACTGTCCGTTTCGAGGAAACGAGAACTTTCACCAGTAAAGTGGGAGTTACTGGTGGGAACGTCTGCGTTAACCTCCCCATTCAAACTGTTGCTTCCCATGGTCATTCAGACACATAATCGTCGCTTTTCGTTTTCAGCTCTCATCGATTCAGGTGCTGAAAAGAACTTGATCAGCGCTGACTTAGTTAAAGAATATTCATTACCTACTCGCGAGATCCCTTCGATTTCTGTCTCTGGCTTAACCGGAGACACTCTGACCCGTATTAAATTAAAGACTACCGAGTTGCATGTTATTATTTCTGGAAATCATCATGAGATGACTGATTTCTTTATATTTAATTCTCAAACCCCCCAAGTAATTTTAGGTTTCCCCTGGCTTCGAAATCACAATCCAGTAATTAACTGGGAGCGCGGCTGCGTTGATAAATGGAGCGACAAGTGCCTCAGCAACTGTCCGCTCTGCCATTAAAGAGTTCCCTCGGGACGCGCCTCCTCTAGAGGAGATCGACCTCACCTCGGTTCCTGCTGAATACCGCGACCTGGCGGCTGTTTTCAGTAAGCAGCGCGCCTTGTCTCTTCCTCCTCACCGTCCCTATGACTGCTCGATTGACTTGTTACCTGGCGCCCCCTTGCCGTCAAGTAGACTTTACAACCTTTCTGGTCCTGAAAGGGAATCAATGTCCAATTATATTAATGAGTCTCTTGCCTCTGGCATTATTAGACCTTCAACCTCCCCTGTGGGAGCTGGCTTTTTCTTCGTTTCCAAGAAAGATAAATCACTCTGGCCATGTATTAACTATCGCGGTTTGAACAATTTAACTATTAAAAACAAATATCCTCTTCCTCTCATTGATTCTTTACAAGAACAATTACAGTCGGCCTCTTGTTTTTCCAAACTCGATTTGCGAAACGCGTACCACCTCGTCCGTATTAAAGAGGGCGACGAGTGGAAAACAGCTTTTCGCACCCCCTTGGGCCATTTAGAGTACTTAGTTATGCCTTTTGGGTTGACCAATGCCCCCGCTGTTTTTCAGGCGCTTGTTAATGATGTTTTGCGTGATTTCATTGGTAATTTTGTGTTTGTATACCTTGACGACATCCTTATTTATTCCCGCGACCCCGCTCAACACACGGCCCACGTTCGCACGGTCCTCCAGCGGCTGCTGGAGAACCAGTTATTTGTCAAAGCAGAGAAGTGTGAGTTTAACACCTCCACTGTCTCATTCCTTGGTTTCATCTTTGAGGGAGGTCGTTGCCGAACCGATCCAGAAAAGACCAGGGCGGTTGTCGACTGGCCGACCCCCGAGTCCAGGAAGCAGTTACAACGCTGCCTGGGCTTTGCAAATTTTTATTGGCGATTTATTAAAGATTACAGCCGTGTCGCCGCCCCCCTGTCTCAGCTCACCTCTACTGCCCGTGCCTTTCATTGGACCCCAGAGGCCGAGACCGCCTTCACGAGACTCAAGTCTCTCTTTTCCTCTGCGCCCATCCTTTGCCATCCGGACCCTATGCACCAGTTCATCTTGGAGGTGGATGCCTCCGACACTGGGGTAGGAGCGGTCCTTTCCCAGCGATCTCCTCACGACAATAAGGTCCATCCCTGCGCCTTCTTCTCTCGGCGTCTCTCCCAAGCAGAACGCAACTACAACGTGGGCAGCCGCGAGCTGTTAGCAGTCAAGCTCGCATTAGAGGAATGGCGGCACTGGTTAGAAGGCACTGAGACAGCTTTTTTGATCTGGACAGACCATAAAAATTTAATTTATCTGAGGAACGCCAGGCGTCTGATCCCCCGTCAGGCCCGTCGGTCGCTTTTCTTTAATCGCTTTAATTTTGTTTTGACTTTTCGCCCAGGCTCAAAAAACGTTAAGCCTGATGCCCTTTCCAGGCAGTTTGCTCCTCCCGATTCGCCCGAGGTCTCTAATCCTATCATCCCATCCTCGTGTATTGTTGGCTCCCTCTCTTGGCCTATCACCGCCACCGTTCAACAGGCCCTCCTCGCCGAACCCGACCCTGGTGGTGGTCCTCCTGGTACCCTCTTTGTTCCCTCCAGCGTGCGGTCTGAGGTGCTCCAGTGGCTTCACACCAACAAGCTCTCTTGCCACCCTGGAGTGAACCGCATGCTCGCCCTCACGAGGACTCATTTCTGGTGGCCATCCATGACCAGTGACATTAAAGACTTTGTTGCGGCCTGTCCCGTCTGTGCCCGAAACAAGTCCGGTACCCAACCTCCGGCTGGTCCCTTGCTTCCCCTCCCAACCTCTAGTCGCCCCTGGTCCCACATCTCCCTCGATTTTGTCACCGGTCTTCCCCCGTCTGACGGCAACACCACCATCCTCACCATCGTTGACCGTTTTTCAAAGGCCGCTCATTTTGTTCCTCTCCCTAAGCTCCCCTCTGCCCTGGAAACAGCCCACCTTCTCACCCTCCACGTTTTCAGGCTCCACGGTATCCCATCTGACATCGTCTCGGACCGAGGCCCGCAGTTTATCTCCCAGGTGTGGCACTCCTTTTGTAAGTCGCTCGGGGCGTCCGTTAGCCTTACCTCCGGCTACCATCCTCAGGCTAACGGACAAGCTGAGTGCTGCAATCAGGAGTTGGAGTCTACCCTGCGTTGCCTGGTCGAGTCCAACCCCTCATCGTGGAGTCAAAATCTGGTTTGGGTGGAGTACGCCCACAACTCCCACCGCTCCTCTGCTACTGGCATGTCCCCCTTCGAGGCCTCCCTTGGGTACCATCCTCCTCTTTTCCCTAGTTGTGAATCCGACTGCACAGTTCCGTCTGTGCAGCACCACTTCCGGTGGTGTCGTCGCATCTGGCGCCAGGCCAAGGCGGCCCTCCTTAGGACCGCAGCCCAGGCTAAACGGTTTGCAGACCGTCATCGTTCAGCGACATCCGCCTACCAAGTCGGCCAGCAAGTTTGGTTGTCTACCAGGGACATCAAGCTGCGGGACACCCCCCGAAAGCTGGCCCCCCACTTCATTGGCCCCTTCCCCATCACCCGCATTATCAACCCCTCTGCGGTCCGTCTCCAACTCCCCAGGGCCATGCGGATTCACCCGACCTTCCACGTCTCCCAGGTCAAGCCCGTCTCCCTCAGTCCCTTTTGTCCCCCATCTGACCTCCCTCCGCCGCCCCGCCTGATCGACAACCACCCTGCGTTCACTGTTCGTTCCATCTTGGACGTGCGACGCAGGGGTAGGGGTTTCCAATACCTGGTCGATTGGGAGGGGTACGGTCCTGAGGAGAGGTCATGGATCCCCAGGTCCTTCATCCTTGATCTCAGTCTCATTTCCAGGTTTTTTGCAGACCACCCCGAGAAGCGCCTCAGGTCGCCAGGTGGCGATTCTTGAGGGGGGGTACTGTAAGGGTCCCACCGCCTGCAGCCTGCCTTGCTGATGGCCGCTGATTACCAACACCTGGCGGCCATCAGCCTGATGAGCCTCTCCATCTACTTAAGGCTGCAGCCCGGTGTGATTCGACGCTGGAGCATATCACCTCTCATGTTTCCTGGTTCCTTCGTGTTTTGGATTCTCCTCGTGGCCTGACCTGGATCCCTCGGCCTGTCAGGTGTTCCTCGTGTCTCTTTGCCTCCAGTTGCCTGCCTTCTTCGTTTCCTTTTGGACCCCTGTTGGATTCCTTTCTGCTGCTCACTCCTTGGACTGAAGGACCAGCTCATCTCCTTCGGGTTGGACTGTAAGGACAAGACGCTCTTTAAATCTACCACTCTGGTCTTCCCCGTTGGACAAACA
>NW_023619367.1:0-10022 GCF_014905685.2 Nematolebias whitei
TTGGAAGCGCTTTCAATGACTTAGATGCTAAGATAATTAACTGCATTACACTAATCCACTGTTTTGCTTGTGAACTTGTGAATTCTTTGAATTATACTCATTCAGATACGTATAAAACATTCTTAAATTTGAAGGTGTGTCTGTCATATTTTGAGTACGTGTTCCTGCACTCCTCTTCACAGGGAAATGAGAAACTGAATTCGGGCGGAATACAGAAGGTATAAACCGCAACAAAATTGGAGGTCCCACCGAGATCATTTTCCGCGAATAGGAGAGGACTGTCCGGAGTCCACCACACTGACCTGTGGCCACAACTATCAACAAAAGGTAAGCAGATACCGTTAAAACACAAAATCTGCAAATTGGGCTTAATTTAGGCAAATTCTTTCAGTGTGTGGACTCCCAAAATAAATAGTATAAATAACAAGGTTGACGTCGACGATAAAAATAAAGTACAGTAAATAAAAAGTAAAATACCAGCCTCAGGAATAAAACTGCGCAGTAGTCGCGCCAGACCGGAAGCCGACGGGCATTCGGACGGAGGGGCGAAGGTTGTAGAAATAGTCTCGTATTATTTCGCCGTTTAGACCCTGTAACTCCACAGACTAAGTTTTCTGTAAACTTGTTGGGCTGGCAGCCAACTAAAAACAGTATCAATTAAGTTCGCTCACAATTGAAACGTATGTGGACGAATGCGAGGCTGGGTAGGAAATAAGTAGTATGACAGACACACAAAACCTGAATAAGAAGATAATATTAATAATAATAGCTTCAAACTAAAAACTAACTAATAATAAATACCTTTGAACTTAACAATTGATAAAAGTGAAACGAAGAAGTCACAGTGCACAGACGAGATCTGTCTTCTAAAACAAACGGGAAGTCAACACACACAATTTGAAAAAAAAAAAAAAAACTTTTAAGGGTGACCATTGTGAGGTTTTCTTGGTGTCTGAGTCCCGCGTGAGTGATGAAATAAGTGGTCCGTCAGTCTGTCTTTGTTTGTTCTGTCTGTGTAATATAAGGCCACAGTGTGACTGAATAGGAAAAGAGTTCCAGAGTTCCAGAGTTCCAGAAATAATAAAACAAGACGTGTGTTGTGTGAAGTGAATTTACTGGGAGAATGGAAAAAGGTGCTGAAAGTAAAATGGCAGAGAAGTGCAGAAAGAGTTGCGGAAGTGAGAATTTTAAACCGATAAAAGAGCAAATAGAGGTGATAAAACAGGCGTTACATGTATTGGAGTTTGACAAAAAACGGTTAAAAACACTCGTGAAAAAATTAGAGGAAGTAGACAACGCCCAGAGCGAAGAAGACGCGATAACTTTCATGTGGGCAAAAGTTAAAGAAAGCTCGAGTGAGGAAGAGAAGTTTGACAAACAAAAAAGAAAAGCCAACGCCTTACAGAAAGGCAAATACAGGAAGTTGAGAGAAGCAGCCGAGTGTGGAAAACAAGAGTGGTTGAAACTGGTTTTTGTAGCCCAGGGTGTGTCTCATTTGTTGCATACAGAGAATACAGAGGAGGAAGTGGTTAAACCAGCTCCCCCTCCTTACACCTCAGGCAGCAACCCATCAGCACCTCCCACTAAGGGAATGTATCCACTTTATCAGATTCAACAAGGTTTAGTACACGTAGGAGGGGAACATGACTCACCTAACTTGACTCCTTCATCATTGACGTCTGACAAACCTGAACATCAGTACACCAAACCCACCAGTACACCCTTATACCCATCTCTATCACACCACATACTCCCAAATGCAACAGCTTCCCTGGTAAAAGGGAAAAACCCAGAGAATGCCTCACAGTTCGTGACTAAAGATGAGTTGGGGTCTATTGACTCTTGTGAGTACAGACAGCTTGTGAGGCATCTTGTTCCTTCTCTGCGCGCTCCTCTCCGCCCTGAGCAGTCGGGGCCTCCCCCTCACAGCCTTTGTGAGGGAGAAGGTGCCCCCACTGGGGTGCAGGGCTGGCAGAACCGCGCGATACTGGTGCAGGAGTCTCCTTGTCCTACTCACAACTCACCTGACACACCTCACCCATATCCAACCACACTTAACCCTTTCTGGCCACGTACAATAAGAGTTACAGCCGATCTGGCGGCCACCGTCCCACTTGAAACGCCCCTTACTTCTAAACCCACTGAAGATGTAGACCCCTCTATGATACCACTATCCAGCTCCGGATCTTATCCATTGCTGGTCACAGGTAATCAGATACATTATAAACCGTTGGCATTGGGTGACGTACAGGCGTTGGTAGATAAACTCCCGCCTCTGATAGAAGGAGGAAGTAAGTGGTTGAATGTGGTAGATTTACTTACAAAAGGAGTAAACCTGGCTGTGGGAGACATGAGGGCACTTTTGGGTAGATGTGTCACTTCCACTAGGATGGATGAAATCGAAAGAGCGGCTGGGTGGGATCGTAACATGCCAGACTCAACCTGTATGTCCCAGCAGTATCAGAGACTTGCGGCTGCCCTTAGACAAACCTATCCCCTTCCTGAAGGGACAGGGGTCCCTAAATTTCTCTGGAAAACAGGCCAGAATCCCACCGCGTACTTGGAGTTGTGTAAACAGGAATGGTATGACCGGACTCTTTGCCATGGTCAGACAGCCACCCAAAAACAGTTCTTCCGACAAGCAATCCTTGATGGAGTGCCAGCGGCCGTTAGTAAAGCAATGAGAACCAATCCTGATTTGCCCTCCGCTGATGCCACCCAATGGGAGCGTCATCTGATTCACCACCTACAATGCGCCGCTGATGAAGAAAACAAAAACTCTACAGAATTAAAAGACATGCAAACTCAGCTCTTAAAACTGCAGTTGAAACAGGCCAGAGACGTAGTTCAGTCTAAAAAAGAATCAAAACAGATGGTACAGGCTGAACCAACTTACCAGTGTCCTGTAACTATCCAAACCCCACCTCCTGTTGCATATCCTCGGGGGCGGTCTAGAGGACAATGGGGAGGGAGAGGGAGCTTTCGGGGCAGAGGTTTCGGCCGTGGTTACACACAGGGAAACAGAGCACAAGATGTCTGCCATTACTGTCAGAAGCCAGGCCATTGGGCTCGTGACTGTTACCACAAGCAGGCCCACGCCCAAAGAGAAGGAGCACATTCCCACTCAGCTCTCAACCACCAGATGGCGCCACAGGCACCGAACCCTGGAATGCAGGGTCCACCTCGCACGACACCAGGTGGATATTATCAGCAATGACACACCCCACAGAGTAATCACACCGTAGGGGGAGGAGCAGACCCTATGGTGAGAATGAAGGTCATGAATAAAGACCTATCATTCCTAGTGGACACAGGAGCCACCTACTCGACCCTTAACGATCAGGGATTTATTGAACACGCCACTTCGGACACTGTCTCTGTGGTTGGATTCTCTGGGGTGCAACAAAAACTGCCATTAACCGAACCCCTCCTGATTACAGCAGGTCCACAGTCGTTGACTCATCCCTTTGTTTTGTCTAAGGATGTGCCAGTTAACTTACTGGGTAGAGACTTGTTGAAAAAGATGGGAGCAACCATCTTATGTGAACAGACTGGTTTGAGAGTTACTTTGCCAAATGGGACTACTTGGACTTGTTCTGCATCTCCCTCTTCTCTGTCATCACAATGCTTGGTACAGCCAATACAAGAAGAGGTCGCTGACATCTACTGGGCACTGTTGCGCCCTGAAACACCTGACCACACTGGACTTTGCTCGGTCTACCTGATGTGGAAGCCATGGTTGGACGCCCTTCGTCCCTATGTTCCACCTCTCGACCCCCTTCACGTTACTCTGTTTTATGACCGACATTCCGACGATTGCTATAAGGAGTGTTTCTCCCAAGACTTGCAGGACACTGAGTGGCCTCTAACATCTGATAGGCTTATTATAGGTCCACAAGGCGTAGCTTCTCATGTCACACTCACACCATCCCAACAGGAATGGTACATAATGTCCTCTGAAGCAGTTCCACATGTCTCACTAGCATTAGCTCCCACACATCAGGCTAAGGACCTGGGCCCAATGGTCAAGGCAGCAGTTACTGCCACTGATTGGGCCCCAACACAAATACCACAACTTGCTTACTCACCATCAACTGACTGCTACAGTATTGATATTGTGGCACATGATGTTGGAAAACTAGAACATGAAATAATTTCTAGAGATCATGGCAGAGAAAAAACTGACCATTCCAAGGTTTCCCCAATGTTAGACACACTCCCTCCTACACTTTGGTCCCAGGGACCTGAGGACGTGGGTCTTGTTAACTGTACTCCTGTTACATTTGACCTAACCCACTACGACCCCATCTGGTTGTACCAATACTCTCACAAACCAGAGGCTGAACAAGGATTAACTGACACAGTCCAAGGGTTACTGAGAGCAGGGGTCTTAGAACATTCACAATCAGCTTGGAACACTCCCATTTTACCGGTTGAAAAACATGGAACTGGGAAGTACAGGATGGTACATGATCTGAGGTCGATTAATGCCATGCTTAAGACACCCACATCACCGGTACCAAACCCCTATGTTGCATTGACACAATTGACGCCACTGCAGAAGTGGTTCACCTGCATAGATCTCGCTAATGCATTCTTTTGCTTACCCTTATCACATGAGCTTCGTGACATTTTCTCATTTACATTCAACGGCCGCCAGTACAGATACACACGCTTGCCTCAAGGTTTTGCTCTCTCACCTGGCATTTTTAACCAAGTGTTAAAAGACATTCTAGTACAACTTTCCCTACCTAAGGGCACTACTTTACTACAGTACGTGGATGATTTACTGATAGCCTCTGAAACAGCACATGACTGTCTTACAGCCACACAGACTGTCCTGCTCCATCTAAATGAAGCAGGATTCAAAGCCAGTAAATCCAAACTCCAAGCTGTTCGTACACAAGTCTCTTTCTTGGGGAGGTTGGTCTCTGCAAAAGGTACGACACTTTCACCAGAACACAGAGCATCCATTTTACACCATGAAAAACCCAAAACTGTACAAGACATGTTATCCTTTTTGGGTTTGACGGGTTACAGCAGACATTACATCCCTGATTACAGTGAACTTACCACGCCACTCAGACAGCTGGTGAAGGAACAAGGTAACAGGAACCTGAAAACCACGCTCATCTGGACAACAGATGCTGAACAGGTGTTTATCAGACTGAAGCAACTCCTGTCCAGAGCAGCTGATCTCGCTCTGCCTGACTATTCATCCCCATTTTTCCTTGATGTTTCTGAAGCAGAACACACTGTTAATGGTGTTCTGTTTCAGAAAAAGGGGGGTAACAGACAGGTGTTGATGTACACTAGTGTGCTTTTGGATGGTACTGAAAGGCGCCATCCAACATGTACACAGGCTGCGGCAGGTATGACCAGGATTGTTTCAAAGACAGCACACATTGTGATGGGCCATCCATTGCACATTTTGACTTCACACAACATGGTAGCTTATGTAAACTCTGAGCTTTTTACAATGACATCATTAAAACAACGACGCATGAGCAACATTCTTGCATCTCCAAATTTATTGTTTCTCCATGAGGGAATAAATATGGCAGATGGTATGAAAACGACACATTCCCATGACTGCGTTCAAAAAGTGCATACCGACGAACGAATCAGACCTGATTTACAAACTAAACACATCCCACACTCTAACACACTCTACACAGATGGTTGCTGTTTCAGGCTTGAGGATGGGTCTTTGAGATCAGGATTTGCAGTAGTGCAGCAGAAAGATACTGAGTATGAAGTTGTCAGCTCAGGACAGCTGGAAGGTCATCAGTCAGCTCAAAAAGCAGAAATTCAAGCGGTTGTACAGGCGTTGAAAATAAGTAAAGGTCAAGAGGTAACAGTATACACAGACTCTGCGTATGCTTATGGTGTAGTTCATGTTCAGTTACCACAGTGGAAGAGAGCAGGTTTTCGAACAGCAGGTAATAAACCAATTAAGCACGAAGAGCTTATTAAAGACCTTGCTGACAGTCTTATGTTGCCAGCAAAAGTGGCAGTTGTGAAGTGTAAAGGGCATGATACAACACAATCAGATATTGCAGAGGGAAACAGACAGGCTGACAGAGCAGCTAAGATTGCAGCCGGTTATTTGACAAGGGTTCAGATGGTGACAGTGGAAGAGGAATGTCTAGACGTGCAGTGGGATGAGAAAAGTGTTGCAGAAGCTCAAGCTATGGCGTCTCCAGAGGAGAAGACATTGTGGATGAGAAAAGGGGGTCAAAAGACAGGTGAGATCAATTTGTGGACTGGACCCAATCAGAAGTGGGTCTTGCCTATGACTCTAAAACAGGCGGTGTTTCAGGAAGCACATGGGTTAGCACACGTGGGATGCAGACAAATGTTAAGAAATCTTCACCAATGGTGGCACCCTCATCTGAAAGACATGGTAACTGCATACATTGACACCTGCAGCGTTTGTATGCAGTACAACATTCGACCTACAGTAAAACTTGAACAAGGTTCTTTTCCCCTCCTGCATCGTCCAGGTCAGGAGGTGATCCTAGATTACACTGACATGCTGGAACCTGTTAAAGGGTACAGGTATGTACTGATGTGTGTGGATGCATTTACAGGGTGGCCAGAAGCCATACCTGCAAGAAGGGAAGACAGCAAAACAGTGGTGAAGTTTCTGATTAACCATTACATCCCCAGACACGGTTTCCCAACAAAAATAAGATCAGACAATGGCACACATTTTAAAAACACAGATCTGCAGGCTGTGGAAAAAACGTTAGGCCTAAAACATGCTTTTGGAACCGTGTATCATCCTCAATCTCAAGGGAAGGTAGAAAGGATGAACCAGAACATAAAACAAAAATTGGGCAAAATCTGTGCACAGACTAAATTGAACTGGGTTGATGCATTACCAATCGCACTAATGACAGTGAGAGCTTCTGTTAATAATGGAACTGGCTTCTCTCCCTATGAGTTAACCACAGGTCGACCGTTTCCCGGACCAACTGCAGGCTCACTGACCAGTGAGGGAGACCGTAAGATGGACCATAAGGTATACTTTGAAGAATTAAAAGCATTAGTGTCTAACTTTACTCAGCAGGTACACAACAAACAGAGCCTGACAGACAGATCAGAGGAACCTGGTCTCCCCACCGCGGAGTGGGTTTTGCTGAGGGTCATTAAAAGAAAGTGGCAGGAGCCCAGGTGGACGGGCCCCTATCAGGTGACGGAGAGAACGTCCCACGCTGTCCGCCTTAGAGGAAAGGGGGACGTCTGGTATCACTGGAGCCAGTGTGCACCAGCCTCGGAACCAGGAAGAGCGAGAGAGCTGGCAGGAACCATCTAAAAGTCGTAAATCTGGACATTGACGTCAAGGTAGACCAAAGCAGCCTGGTGTAGTTGCGAGCGAGGCCCTGAAGGACTTTGTTTGAATGGGTCGCCGGGTGCTGGAACAGCCACATTTAGTGCAGACACTTAGAAAAGACGGAAACATGACACTTTAGAGTCTCACACTTCACGAAGAACACTCAGAGACATAGGAGGATCGGTCTCTGAGCACCCCAGGGGTATGCCCCTGAGTATGTGTGAACTATAACAGCATTGTAATTACATGTGTACTAATCATTTTTCTCTCTATCCCTCTTTTTCCCATTAATTGCAGTTTTGATTTAGAGCGCATCCATTTATTTACTCAGCTTGAAAGTGATAAGTATACCCGGCTTGCAAATTTACAAAAGCAAATATCCATAATCAATTATAACCCGCATATTAATAGAGTGCTATTTTGTGCTTCTTTTGTGTTAAAGGAGCTGCCTGCTTGACTGACTGCTGAGGAACTGCTGTGTGTGACACCATTGTTTGTTAAGTACAGACTCTGTTTGGAAAGTCAAGATGTGGTGGCCTGAAAAACATGTAATCATTGGAGTAGGGGGGATATCAGGGATAGCGTTATCTCTGATTTTTTCCCTTGAATACTTCTGCGTGATCCCAGGTGTAGAGAGGTGCAGGGCTAATGAGACAGCACATAGAGCCAGACGTAGTGTGACAGAACTTCCGGTTATGAAAGACGTAAATGACAAACCAGTACTAAACATAGAGTATTTGGCCAACACCTCAACTACTCTGAGACTTCCCATCTGTGAAATGTTTGACTGCAATGATTCTCGTTTCAGAGGCGCAGACTTTTACATCTGTCCATGTAACACCTTCGCGTCCTTGTGTACTCTTTGGTGTTCGTGGAAGGAAGTGACCCTGTACACAGGGTCATGGAACCCAGATATGTCAGGTTATCATGACAACTATGTCAGCTGGTGGAGAACTCATGTCACTCTAGCCAAAGGAAGCAAGGACTTACTGTTATCGTTTAATCATGTTAAGACCTGGAATAGAGTTAAAGTTCATGACCCAACGTCAGGAAAAACATTTGTTAAGCAGTACTACACGTATAGCTTGGTAACTGACCCAATTTATGTTGTATTAGCTGCGGAAGTCACTAATACGGACCCCTTCAGAATAATACAACTCACCCTGGTTAATCGTCTCTCGCCCACTTCCCCGACCTTGGAGCCAACACCTGCTCCACCACCATCTTCTCCCCTTCCAGTTAAAATGCGAATTGAAAGTATTGATTACACCACTCTAAAACCTGAGGACGTGATAGCCATGTCCACAGGCTACACTGACTCCAACATCTGGTTAGCATGGCTTGCTGAGGCTGCTAGACAGGCCTCTTTATCTGAATGTGTGGCCTGTGCTGCGGCCCGACCAACTCTGTACACCCAGCCAGCTCCATTACATCCAGAGGATGAATGGGGCTTTCGCTGTATGATTAGTCTAACCAGGAAAATCAAAACAGGAAATTGCACCACTCTAGACCAAATATTCCCGCCCATATCCAACACCACTAAGTTAGGGGCATTCACTCCAGCCGAACAATCTGATTATTACTGCATTAACTATACCTCGACAGCAACAAAACGAATCGCGCTAGGACAAATTCAACCCAGCTGGTGTAACATCACTCACCAAAATGGCTCCGATAATTCTCGTATAGGTAAAGTCGCACGCGCTGATTTATACTATTACTGTGGAGGACAACGTCTCTTAATTTATATTCCTTTGAATTCGGAGGGATTATGTGCCTTAGTACGTTTGACCGCTTCCTTAACGCTGATAGGCCCTCGGTTGGAAGATTTTAATGACACCTCTAACCAACATGGTAGACATAAACGCTCTACTCATAACTTCGATCCCACTGTAGGCTCGACCACGTACATTGATGCAATAGGAGTTCCCAGAGGAGTCCCAAATGAATACAAATTGGTAGATCAGGTTGCTGCTGGTTTTGAACATCTACCAATCATCTCTAATATCTTCCCCGTACTTCCACATAAGAATGTTGATAGAATAAATTACATACATTATAACGTTATGCGTTTGTCCAATCTGACTAGAGATGCTGTAGAAGGACTGGCAGAACAGTTGGCTCCCACTTCTTTGATGGCGGTGCAGAACAGAATGGCTCTGGACATGCTGTTGGCGGAAAAAGGTGGAGTGTGCAGCATGTTCGGGGACTTGTGTTGTAGTTTCATTCCCAATAATACTGCCCCTGATGGTAAGGTAACAAGGGCTTTAGAAGGTTTGAGAACTCTGTCTGATGAGATGAAGTCACACTCAGGAATAGACCATCCTTTTGATGATTGGCTCCTTAGTGTGTTCGGTCCCTGGAAGCAAATGATTGTATCCATGTTAATCTCCATTGCAGTTTTTGCTGCTATTTTGATTACATGTGGATGTTGTTGTATCCCCTGCCTGAGATCTCTGACCGTACGCTTAATCACTTCCACTCTGGAGAAACGCGATCCAGAAATTGCTCGCCAGTTTCTTATTCGTAAAGGCTACAACTTAGAGGACTTTGAGATGGTTCCTCGCCGCCGCAGATAGATCGCTGATTTTATTTTAAAGGTTTGGACCTCTGGTTAAGAGGTCCAAAGGGGGAATTGATGTAAAATAAAATCAGTTTCTGCTTGTACAATTTCTAAAGCTTA